>NC_047149.1:23553551-23853461 GCF_009829125.3 Periophthalmus magnuspinnatus
TTTCATAACTCTTTCCTTCATCATTCATTCCGGTTTTATTCATTCCTTTCTTTATCACTATTCTTTCTTTTCTTCTTTCATCCTCCATCCCATGCTTTTTTCTTTTCTTCCTAGCTCCCTCCTTTCCTACTGCTTTCCTTCATCCTACCATTTTAGTTTCATTCATCTCTTTCTTTCTTCCTTCCTTCTCCTCGATAATTGTAAAAAATGACGCTGAAACTTCGCGGACTTCGTTTCCTGTTTCGGTTTATTTTTAGAACGTGACCCCCGCGATAAACGAGGGGCCGGCGTGTTCCTCTTGTCACAGAAGGTTAGATCCTCTGACCCACAGGTTGTCGGTGCGATTCCAGCTCCCACAGATGAATACTGTCATTGTGTCCTCGGGCAAGACACTTCACTGTATAAATGTGTGTGTGGTTTCAAGCTCCATATAAAAATGTCTCCACTGTCCATTTATCATTTCCGTGTGTGGAAGTGTGTGTTCTGGATCCCAGGTGAGGAAAAACTCGGAGCGTTTTCTCGGGCGAAGTCTAAAAAATAAAGTTATGTTCCGTTTGATTTAGTGGAGCTGTCGCGTGAGCTATACATTTTTGACAAGGTTCTGAATGTCTGAAATGTCTGGTTTTCTTGGCCGACTAAATGTGATTTGTTGACAAAGTGGAGTCGTGTGAGAGGGTTTCTGTTCCGCTGGAGTCGGAGCGTTTGGGTCCGTCACACTGAGCGCGCCCGGTGACCCGCTCGACGGGTATAGAAGGGGTACACAGAGCGAGCGAGCTGATTGGCTGCGTCCAAATACCTCTGATTTCCCACCTGGCGCCGCGGCTCCCACCGGACGCACACGGACGCCCTGCTCATATGTTTCCCAAATACACATTTACATTTATATGAAAGAGAGAGAGAGAGAGAAGGAGGGAGGGAAAGAGGGGGAGGGAGAGAGAGGGGGAGGGGGGCAGGAGAGGAGAGAGGGTAAGAGAAAGAGAGGGAAGGAGGGAGGGGAAGAGGGGGCAGGGAGAGAGAGGAGGGAGAGGAGAGAAGGGAGAGACCGGGTGAGAGAAGAGAGAGAGAAGGAGGGAGGGGAAAAGGGGGGAGGGACAGAGAGGGGGGGGGTGAGAGAGAAATAGTGAGGGGAAGAGGGGGGAGGGAGGGAGAGAGAGGGGGGCAGGAGAGGCGAGAGAGGATGAGAGAAAGAGAGAGAGAGGGAAGGAGGGAGGGGAAGAGGGGGCAGAGAGAGAGGAGGAGGGAGAGAGAGGATGAGAGAGAGAGAAGGAGGGAGGGAGAGAGAGGATGAGAGAGAGAGAAGGAGGGAGGGAGAGAGAGGGGGAGGAGGGCAGGAGAGGAGAGAGAGGGTGAGAGAAAGAGAGAGGGGGAAGGAGGGAGGGGGAAGAGGGGGCAGGGAGAGAGATGAGGAGGGAGAGAGAGGATGAGAGAGAGAAGGAGGGAGGGGAAGAGGGGGGAGGGAGAGAGAGGGGGAGGGGGGCAGGAGAGGAGAGAGAGGGGGAGAGAAAGAGAGAGAGGGAAGGAGGGAGGGGAAGAGGGGGCAGGGAGAGAGAGGAGGAGGGAGAGGAGAGAAGGGAGAGAGCAGGTGAGAGAAGAGAGAGAGGGAGGCAGAGAGAGGGAGAGAGAGGGAGACGAAAAGAGGATAGGAAGAGAGAGGGAGAGGGAGGAAGAGAGAGGGAGAGGGGGGAAGAAGAGGAGAGAGACAGAAGGTGAGAGAGAGAGAAAGAGCGGGAGAGAGAGAAAGGGAAAGCGAGGATACGGAGAGAGAGGGGAAAGAGGAGGGAGGCAGCAGGTGAGAGAGAGAAGGAGAGAGGAAAAGAGAGGGGAAGGGGGAAAGGAGAGGAGAGAGGCAACAGGTGAGAGAGAGAGAGAGAGAGGGAGGGAGGGAGGAAGAAGATTAGCGAGAGTGACTGGGAGAGTAAAAGAGAGGAAAGAGATGGAAAGAGAGAAAGGGAGAGGAGAGGGGAAGGGGCAAAGGAGAGAGGCAGCAGGTCAGAGAAAGAGAGGGAAAGGGAGGTTGAGAAGAGAGGGTGAAAGGGAGAGAGGAAGGGGGTGTGAGAGAGAAAGAGTGTTAGAGTAACAGGAAGGACGGAAGGGAGAGAAAAAAGGAGGACAGATGTAGAGAGAGGTGAGAGTGAGGGGGAAGGAAAAAGAGGGAGAGAAGAGGGACGAATGAGTACAGAGAAGGAGAGGGAAAGGAGAGAGAAAGAAAAGAAGACAGAAGGGTGAGGAGAGGTAGAGAGGAGAAAAAGAGGGAGAAGAGAGCGAAAAAGACAAAGAGGTAGAGAGCAAGAGAGGGAGAAATAAAGGAAGAAAGAAAAGAAAGTGAGATAGAAGAGAAAACAAAAGGGACAAAGAGGTAGGAAAGAGAAAGAAAGTGATTACGTAAGAAAGAGGGAGAGGGAGGAGGTCGGAAAAAGGAAGGACAAATCCCGTTGCATTTCCACGTCGGAGCGTTTTCAGGAGTCGCTCACAAATGGGCCTCAGACGGAGGAAAAAACTCTCTCCATTTTTACACTTCACACCAGGACTCACACGGCGCCGCTGTGGAGCCAGAACAACTGAACGAGACGGAAGGAAACGGAGGAGTAGAAGAAGACGACGAGACCGCGCTTTATCACTTCAGTTTTAAAAAAAAGACCAGTGTCGTTACGATGAGTTTCCATTTTGAAGTTGAAGCTTGTTTAAGGGGATTAAAGCTGCACTGTGTAACATTTCTGGCGTAAAATCTGCTATCTGCTTGTTTCCATGGAGATGTTTTTTTGTTTTTACATTTTGCTAGAATGGTTAAACTGATAAAACTCCATGGAGACAATCAGGCTGCACCACCAGATCAGGTTACAGGTCAGATCTCTGGAAAGGCGACCCCTTCCCCACACAATAAACACATGTAATCGGATAAATGCAAGAGAGATCAGATTAACGCTACAGTAAAGTTACGTAGTGCTGCTTTAAGGTCTCTTCTCTTATTTGAAATGTTGACTTTCGAGAATTAGTTGTAGTGAATAAACGTTTTTTTTTTACTTTGATTGATCTAATTTTGTAAATTATCTGTATTACGCTGTATTTTTATCTGTTTTAATGTTGTTTCCTCGTCGCAAACAGACCTGGAGTTGTGTTTTGTTTCATTCACACAGGCTCAACACGAAAAACTCTGCAAATGTAGGTTGAGTTCTTCTCACAAACTGAAAACACTCTGTTCCACCCTGTGATGTCATCATGTGGTAATACAGGAAGTGCTCTGCTGTGTTTTTAAACTACCGTCGCTCTGGAGTATAAGTCGCACCAGTCAAAAAAATGCATAATGATGAAGAAAAAAACGTATATAAGTCGCATTTTGGGGGGAAATTTATTTTTACAAAATCTGAGACCAAGAACAGACATTTTATCTTTAAAGGTAAGTTATAATAAGAATAATAAAATATAGAACAACAGGCTGAATATCAGTACATCGCGCTAACGCTAACGTAACACATTTATATTTATTCAGCGACATGAAGCACAGACAGAACTGAACACGTGTCTGGTTTGTTAACGTAAGATATTAACAGTTAATCTGATAAATAAAGCAGAAAAAACAAGCAACAAGTTTACTCTGGATCTCACTCCAAATCAGTAAATCCACTGAATTCTTCGTCCTCGGTGTCGCTTCTGAAAAACTCCACCCACTCTGGAGGAAGTTCCTCTTTCCGCTTCCTCTCAGCGAAGTACGATTTTCTTTTAGGGGCATTTTAGTTCAGTCTTTGTCAAATGTCTTTTAAATGAACGTAATGTTGATATTTTTACATTTTCAGTGGTCGTTCAGTTTCCTGGCGCGGTTCTCAGTGCGACAATAACAAAGACGTTAAGTTATATATTTTAATAATTTCACATATAAGTCGCACCCGAGACAAACTATGAAATAAAGTGCGACCTTCACTAGAATCATTTGGATGATTTCAGCCGTGGAACTGCTAATTACAGCTAAACAAACGGTAAAAAAGTAGCCGTTAACTTGAAAACTACCACTTGATGACATCACAAGGTGGAACGGAGCATTTTGAGCTTTGGAGATGTCACTCAAATGTGTGTCCCGGTCGGTTTTGGAGGAGGTAACAACGTTAAAACATGACTTAAACTTCACGAGAATCCATTTTGTGTGTTTCAAAGTACAGCATTTAATTCATTTATCTCCATGGAGACAAGTAGGAAACGCCACCAGGTAAAGTTACAGGTCAGATCTACGGCAAAACGACCCCATTCGCAGAACCGGCGCATGAACATTCTAGTCGTCTACATCTCAGACAACCACGTAGCTAACCCCTCCTACCGAAAAAGTCCCACAGTCAACCTTTAAATTGCGGGTTCATCCTCGTCACCTTTGTCATAGAAATTGCTCAGGCCGTTCTGTCTAAATAGCCTCAGTTTTCCTGCACAAAGCGAGGGGTTGTCTATAGAGAAGAAGAGGAGGAGGAGGAGAGCGAGAGGAGAGGTCAGCCACTTCCTCCACTCTCAAAGGTCACCGCAAAAGCCGAGCCGTGTCGTAGACGCGCGATTCTTTTGGGCTGAGTGGGTTTTTTAAAAATGAAACCGGCTCAGGTAGAAAGAAATGTCAAGTGTTCTGTGTCGTCTGTGAAGGTTTATCGAAAGATGAAACTTTTACAGATGCACTTTAGTTTAGCGCCGAGACAATATGGACGGAAAGCGTTTAACATTTAAGTCATGTTTTCAGCGGCGGGAGACGATGTTTTTGTTCTGTCGTAGTTCTGAAGTGTTGCGTAAGCAGTTCTCGAGGTCAAAATAAGTCTGTGTGTGCTGTCCGAGTCTAATTATAATGTGGTTTTATTGACGGAGAATCAGGAAGTAAGGCTCGTGCACGGTTAGCATGCTAGTTGTTGTTAGCAATGACATTCAGGGTCACCTTTTTGAAATAAAGTTTAAGGAACTAGCCACAACTGGGGAAAATTGGACACGATACAACAAGATGATGTAAATATAAGGTAACAGCTGTTAAGTGGGGTTTGAACCGGCAACCTCAAGTGTTCACCCACAAACCCACAGGTCACCACTTCCATTCATAAAGAAGTGGACTGAGCGAGTGTGACGTTAGCCGTAGCGTTCAGCTCCAGTGAAATGAAGCTAATCGAGGCTAGAGCAGTTATAGCGGCGAATTTGGAGCCGAGTTCTAGACTTGGATGTATCATAGCAACCAATGAGCCAATCCAGAGCGAGGCTGTTGAAGGTAACGCCTCTTCCCGCCTGCATCAGTGGTTTAGCAGGGAGCGGGCGCTTAGCAACAGTGTCAATCAAACCCGTTGCTAACGCTAGCGGGAGTGACCTCAAGGAAAGAAGGCGCCTGATTTGTCTTTTATTAATGTTGATTTATGGACAAAACTAAAGATTTTCTGCTATATAAGCTCAGTGTTTAGCTCATAGACTGTATAAAGAAGTGGACTGAGTGAGCGTGACGTCGACCACAGCGTTCACTCCGGTCGAATGAAGCTAATCAAGGCTAGCAGTTATAGCAGCGAATTTGGAGCCAAGTTCCATATATTTGGAATTCCGACCGTGAGTATCATAGCAACTAAACAGCCAATCCTGAGCGAGGCTGTTGAAGGTAACGCCCCTACCTGCTCCATGCTAAACCAGCATGCGAGCGCTTAGTAACGTTGTCAGTCTAATCTGTTGCTAACGCTAGCGGGAATGACCTCGGGGAAAGAAGTCGGCTGATTTGTCTGTTATTAATGTTCATATCTTGATTTACAGACACAAAAGTGAAATAAAAACCTCAGGATCATGTAGAGCGAGTTAATACGAACATTTAAGACCAAAATGACGAGTCTGACAGCAGCAGGTACAGAGAGAGGACAGTTTTTCAAGAAAATGAAAAATAAACTTTAAAAAAATTTCAAAATAAAGAAATAACTAAAAAAGTATAATAAAAATAACCCAAAAAAAAAAGGAAAAAGAAAAAAAACTCAAAAATGAACACCAGAATAATGTAGAGTGGATTAATACGAACATTTAAGACCAAAATGACGAGTCTGACAGCAGCAGGTACAGAGAGAGGACACAGTTTTTCAATAAAACGAAAAAAAAAAACTCAAAATTAAAAACACTCAAAATAACAAAAAAATAAAGAAATAACAAAAAAAGTATAATAAAAATAACAAGAAAAAAATTTAATTAAAAAATAAATTAAAAAAAAACTCAAAAATGAACACCAGGATCATGTAGAGGGTTAATACGAACATTTAAGACCAAAACGACGAGTCTGACAGCAGCAGGTACAGAGAGAGGACACAGTTTTTCAATAGAAAGTGAACTGGAGCCAGAGTCGATGGAGCCGAAAGCGCGTCCATGCTCACTTCCTATTTGGAACGTAGCGGCTAGCGGGTTAGCTATGTCCATTTATATAAACAGCGTGTGATTCCACCCCAGTTTCTACCAGTTCATAGTGCTGTTGTGTCATTGTGCAATACACTTTCCTCTAAACACTATACAATTTAAATTACACTTATGTTCAACCATTAGTATACGTTTCTTTTCATTTACTGCATTTTCCTGGGACCCTGAGTTTTATGGGCCCAGAATCGGACCATCTTTGTATTTTTTTTTATTTTAGAGGGGGCCCAAGTGAGGCTTCTTGCCCCAGTCCCCTAAATGTTGTTTGACGGCCCTGCATCCCATTGTAACGCTATAACTCTCGCGCTATTAAAGAGGCCGAGGACGTTAGCTGTAGTTTATGGACGTGTGAAACAAAACACTTTTAAATGTGTCTAATTACTGTTATTAATCTAACGGAGCGCTCACCCAGAACACAGCTCCTAAAATGGGCTTTTAGAGTCTGTCGGCACCAAAGAGGAAACAACAAAACCGATGTGACAGACTGAGAGTGGGCTACTGTTTATACAACTCATCCGCACGCACAAATCCGACCGTTTTGAATAAGTGGGTGTGGATTCTGACAGGGGAAAAGTCAACAGAATATAATGGTTTTAATCATGAGTCATTTTTATTACCAGGTTTGGGGTTTTTTTAAGTCAGATTATTAATAAAAATCTGCTGAATTTACTTGAGAAAAGGACTAAACCAGGACTAAACCAAGTCTACATCAGGACTAAACCAGGACTAAACCAGGATTATAACAGAACCAAACCAAGTCTACATCAGGACTAAACCAGGACTAAACCAGGACCAAACCAAGTCTACATCAGGACTAAACCAGGACTAAACCAGGACTATAACAGAACCAAACCAAGTCTACATCAGGACTAAACCAGGACTATAACAGAACCAAACCAAGTCTACATCAGGACTAAACCAGGACTATAACAGAACCAAACCAAGTCTACATCAGGACTAAACCAGGACTAAACCAGGATTATAACAGAACCAAACCAAGTCTACATCAGGATTAAACCAGGACTAAACCAGGACTATAACAGAACCAAACCAAGTCTACATCAGGACTAAACCAGGACTAAACCAGGACTATAACAGAACCAAACCAAGTCTACATCAGGACTAAACCAGGACTAAACCAGGACCAAACCAAGTCTACATCAGGACTAAACCAGGACTAAACCAGGACTATAACAGAACCAAACCAAGTCTACATCAGGACTAAACCAGGACTAAACTAGGACCAAACCAAGTCTACATCAGGACTAAACCAGGACTATAACAGAACCAAACCAAGTCTACATCAGGACTAAACCAGGACTAAACCAGGACTATAACAGAACCAAACCAAGTCTACATCAGGACTAAACCAGGACTAAACCAGGACCAAACCAAGTCTACATCAGGACTAAACCAGGACTATAACAGAACCAAACCAAGTCTACATCAGGACTAAACCAGGACTAAACCAGGACTATAACAGAACCAAACCAAGTCTACTTCAGGACTAAACCAGGACTAAACCAGGACTAAACCAGGACCAAACCAAGTCTACATCAGGACTAAACCAGGACTATAACAGAAACAAACCAAGTCTACATCAAGACTAAACCAGGACTAAACCAGGACTATAACAGAACCAAACCAAGTCTACTTCAGGACTAAACCAGGACTAAACCAGGACTGTTCTTGGACCAAATCAAGTCTGCATCAGGACTAAACCAGGACTAAACCAGGACCAAACCAGGACTAAACCAGGACTAAACCAGGACTAAACCAGGACTAAACCAGGACTGAACCAGGACCAAACCAAGTCTACATCAGGACTAAACCTAAACTGAAGTGTGAACGCAGCCGTACAGTGTAAAGTGACATTCTGGTATTTAGTGTAATTTTCTTTTCCTTTTCTTTTTCTTTTTTTTTACTGACAGGTGGAAAAAGGAGCACCATGTCCAAAGCTCTTGGCTCTGTGGACAACTGTAGTCGGCCAATTCCAATCAGAGGGACAGTCTGCGCCATCATTACTGGAGTTATGTAACGTCTATGAAGTTTGTACAGAGTGGAGCTAAAATCACTGAATTCAGATCAGACAGTGGACGGGGTGTTAGGGGTCAGAGGTCAGAGGGTTAGGATCAGACAGTGGACAAGGAGCTGCAGGTGTCACTGAAAACATGTTAAATGCTTAATAAAAGTGAGGAAAACTTCACCAAAGGACATGTCTGCTTTTAGAAAGACGTGTGTGTCAATGCTAATGCTAATGCTAAAGCTAACTTCTACTAAAACGTTAAATCTACCATAACAACAAAGCAACAAAATAAAATGTAAGGACGACCCAGTTATTTTTAGGTGTAGATTATTTCAGTCTGTGGCGTTACTCTAATTAAAATTCATTAGGCTCCAAAATTAGCATTAGCATTAGCCTCGATACACAAAGACGTAGGCGAAAGTGCGCATCGTTTTTCCTCACATTCGTAAAATGTTTAACACGTTTTCAGTGACATCCACCCGCAGCTCCACGTCCACTGTCTGACCCTGACCCTCTAACCTCCGACCTCTGACCCGTAACCCACCTGCAGCTGCCTGATTTAGTGAGTTTAGCTCCACTCTCCATAAACCTTAAAGACATTACAGCGGAAATGATCATTCCGATTGTCCCTCTGTTTGGAACTAGTCGACTACTATGACAATTTAACACAAAAATAAAGAAAAAAGCTCAGTTAGAAGCGAAATGAACCATGAAAACTGGCTGTAAAAACTGCAGTGACCGTTTTATGACTGTAGGAAAAACTAAATTCCACTGGGAAATAGTCCTACTCCTACCACTACCACCACCACTACTACTACCACTACTACTACTACTAATAATAATAATAATAAAACAAGGGCAGCTATTTAACTGAGTAATGGCCTTAAACTATAATTGGGGTTCATAAGGTGTTTCTAGAATCAAACTATGTCACTGTTCTACAAAAAATGCAAAATTACAATATGTTTGCTGGTCAGTGCATTGTATGGGCACATCCACTGATTATAAACTCTCTATTTGTGTATGAAGAAGAATTTTACAAGCAAAATTTTGTTCAGATTAACTTCGTTGAGCTTGGACATTAGAGTTTAACTACGTAGAAACTGTCTGTGTGATCCTTCAGTCGTCCAGGTCTGATCCATTGTAAAAACCAAAGTTAAATCTGTCCAAAAGTTGTAGGAGTGAAGCCGTTTCTCTGCTCATCTAAGCCGCTTCTTCATTAATCTGACCAGAACTGAAGAAGCGGCTTGGACGAGCGGCGAAACGGCTTCACTCCTACAACTTTTTGTCCACAGACAGATTTAACTTCTGGCTTTTACTACATAGAAACTGCAATAAAAAGCGCTATTCGAATAGGTTAGTTAGGAGTTTCTTTGGACTAAAACCCTTGACAAATCACACTGAAAAGTAACTAGTAAAGTACGGTATTATTACAAGACTTTCTGAGCAAAATATTGAAGCACGAACACAACTTTTATAGATTTCTTCGGTCAATTTTACGGCAAGACTTGCAACCACGGACTGGCTCAAAGTGACATTGCTAAGCCCCTATAGCCGACCCTTTCCTATACTCTTCCTATACCATTAAGCCATTTGCGGGTCTGTAAAAGCCACAGTGTCGGACTCACCTGACAGGTAAATGTTGTCTCCCGCAGAGATGACGCTAAAGAACTCGCGGTCGTAGAAGGGCAGGCTGGCCAGGGGGTACCACTTACTGTTCTGGGGGTTAAAGCAGGTCACGGCAGTCAGAGAGCGCTGGTTCATCCCGATGGTCTGCCTGCCCCCCACCAGAACAATCACCTCCGCTACACCTACGGAGAGGAAAAGAGAGCGCTCAGAGACAGTGGGACGAGGATACGGGTGTGAATAGAGTCCGCAGGGGACAGTGGTGCAGTTGGTAGAGCGTTTGTCCACTGAGCTGAAGTTTGACGGTTCGAACGCCGCTGATGGATTCAAAATATATATTCAAGTTATATTATGTTATCTCACTGTTCATTTTAAAGGTACTGTAATGTAATGTTCACTCTTTATTACAATCATTATATTCAACTATGTAAACTATGTAATCTGCACTAATGTTTGTTCTTGAGTCTTGCAGAAAATGTCTTTTGAAAGCGCAGGATCCCACTGGAAGAAGGTCACTGTGAAACCTAAAACAGAAACGTCATGGGAGGATGTTTTGTGGAAAGAGTGACCTTCTGGAAATGCAAAAACAGAACATATTTCTCTGTGAATTTTGTCATATGTTTTTACGCTGCTTGCAAAGTTTATGTCCCCCATCCCTTTAGAGTGCACAGTGCATTTGTAACTAGGGTTCCTAAGTTAATAAAGGGAGAAAAACGGTGGAGCTTCAGAAAGAGGGTGCGAGGTGTAACTGTGATGTTGTAACTGAAGGTTTTTTGCCTCTCTCCGCTTTTTCTCCTCAATATTGAGACAAAATAATCTCTCGTCTTCTCTTTTGAACTGTAATATGGGTTAAAAAGGGTGAACCTATCAGCCGCTCTCGATGTAAACTTCATTTCGAGAGAGTGGTCAGATCCATCCACCCCAGAGATGAACGCTGTTGTTGTTTCCTTGAGCAAGTGTCTGCGTACAGTGGTGTATGAATGTGTGAGTAAACGGGTGAGTGGTTCCTTGACTGTTAATCCTCAGCGGTGCCCAAACTCTTTTCACCGAGGGCCGTATCTTGAAAAATATTTGACATGGACGGCCAGTGGTCAGTACAGTGGATAATTCAGAAGGTGCATTTAACACGGTTTTGACTTCATACTTTAAATACGGCTTGAAATATTAATATTAGGTCTGTATGACAAAGCAGTGTGATGTTATTTAGGTTATATTAGTAGGATTAGTCAAATTTGCAATGAAAAGTACTGACCCCTGCCTAAGGTTTGTCTTTGAGCTCAGAAAAAAAAACAACTCAAGTCACTAGGGCGACCTCTAGAGGAGAGTGTGGCATTACAAAACGTAGACAGAACAGTTACAATAACCCACAATAGGTGAAATCCGCGAAGTATCAGCTTTATTTTTTACAGTTATTCTCTATGTTTTTGTCTGTAAAACCCCTCACCACACACTTTATACACTTTTCTCACACAGGCGTTAACGTTTTCTCACATTTCTCTCTCGTTTAAACTCTCTCAAAGTTCAAACCTTCGTAGGCGTCTTTGTCGGTGCAGAACGTTTCATCGACGTTGTGGGTTTTGTCGGGGAGAAAACAAATTGCAATTCTTTCATACTTTCTTTCTTTCATTCCTTCCTTCTCAATTCTCTTCTTTGCTTCCTTCCTTCTCCTCAATTCTCTTCTTTCTTTCCTTCCTTCTCCTCAATTCTCTTCTTTCTTTGTCTTTCCTTCATTCTCCTCAATTCTCTTCTTTCTTTCTTTCCTTCCTTCTCCTCGATTCTCTTCTTTCTTTCATTCCTTCTCCTCGATTCTCTTCTTTCATTCTTTCTTTCTTTCTTTCTTTCCTTCCTTCTCCTCAATTCTCTTCTTTCTTTCTGTCTTTCCTTCATTCTCAATTCTCTTATTTCTTTCATTCTTTCTTTGTCTTTCCTTCCTTCTCCTCGATTCTCTTCTTTCTTTCGTTCTTTCCTTCTCCTCCATTCTCTTCTGTTTGCAATGTGTTTTCTCCACCGACAAAACCCACAATGTCGATGAAACGTTCTGCACCGACAAAGACGCCTACGAAGGTTTGAACTTTGAGAGAGTTTAAACGAGAGAGAAATGTGAGAAAATGTTAACGTCTGTGTGAGAAAAGTGTATAAAGTGTGTGGTGAGGGGTTTTACAGACAAAAACACAGAGAATAATCGTAAAAAATAAAGCTGATACTTCACGGATTTCGCTTATTACGGCTCAGTTTTAGAACATAACCCCCGTGATAAACAAGACACCGCTGTATAAGAGTAAACTACAAGCCTCCGATAACTTTTCCAAATAACATTCATCCATTTTTGCAAATTACCTCTTCAAATATTCTTTCCCTGTTCAGCCATGGCATCGGGTCATGGTTTACGCTTTAAAATTATAACAGATATTGGAGTTTTTGTCGTACTTTACATGATTATTTTTACTTTTCAAAACTTTTCCATGTGTTGTTGGCGTCACTTTATTACTTCAAGGCCATGTTATCGTTACATTAGCTGGGAAAGTTTCTCCGAAGAGCGAGAAGAAGGACTTTTTACTTCAACTGGAAACTGAACGCCCAGGTCCCAGGTACAGTACATGCAAAGGCCAAACTCCACAATGTCCATATAATACAGCCGTGAGAACGATGGCACTTTCTTATAGAGCTATACTGGCTCAATGTTACAGGAAGGTAAACATTTTATACAGAGACTGAACAAAGATCTAGTTCTTTTTCCTTTCGTAACCTTGAAGGCCATAGATTTCATACTGTTGTTGAACTGTTTAGAATTCCGCAGACATTGGCTCGACCCTGTTCGATATACTTGTCTGTAACTGCAAAACTAAATGCAAAACAGTGAACTTTCCTCTTGGTCTTCGATGGAAAAGTAATGGATTTAAGGTGTACTGTGGAACTTTTCTGGTAGATGATAGGTCAGTTGCCAAAAAACGAAAAATGTTGCGTCTGGTATATTCCAAACTATGGTATAAATGGGATAAATCTTTCTTTAATTTATTCAGTTTGAGTTGTTTTATTTATGACACGATCTTATTTTATCTTTTTGAATGTGAGTTTTGGAATCGTCTGCGCGTCGCCATGGAGATTGCCCAATTTTACGCCATTTTTGTGGAGCGTTTCAAAGCGAAACTACAACATCTCCATGGAGAAAATAACGGGAAATAGTTACGTTTTTCCACCTTCAAGGCAGCCACTCACACACACATTCATACACCAGCGTACGCAGGCACTAGAGGCGAAGTGGGTTAAGTGTCTTGCCCAAGGACACAACAGCAGCAGTTATTTGTGGGAGCTGGAGTCGCACCGCCAACCTCTGGGGCACTGGATCTGACCGCTCAACCAATTATGTTTATGTCGAGAGCGGGATTTGAACGGCTAACCTTCGGATCAGTGGACAATTACATAATAATATTGAGTTAAGAGCTTTGATTTCGTTACATAATTTGTTCAAATTCTCTCGTGGTGAGCAACTCCTGTAGCCACATCTGCCCCGGGGAAAACTGATAAAAGTGGCTGCCAATCTGCGCCATTAACCAACCACCTCCAACCACTACCAATAATCTCTCACATAACACATTCTTATATTTCTTAGGGGCATGGGAAGAAGTGTCTTGCCCATGAACAAAGGATTATGTGCTGATCAGAGTAATAATAATAATAATACAAAAATAAATTAATTTATCACATAAATCTTGACTGAAAGGACGGATAAGAAGAGCATCACATAATAAAACAATATTATAAATCATACAAAAATAAATAAATAAATACATTAATAATAATAATAACAATAATAATGAAAATAATAATAAGAAGAAGAGCATCACATAATAAAACATTATAAATCATACAAAAATAAATAAATAATAATAATAAATAATGAAAATAATAATAATAATAGTAATAATAATAATAATAAGAAGAAGAAGAGCATCACATAATAAAACATTATAAATCATAGAAAAATAAATAATAATAATAATAAATAAATACATAAATAATAATAATAAATAAATACATAAAAAATAAATAATAATAATAATAATAATAATAATAATAATAATACAAAAATAAATTAATTTATCACATAAATCTTGACTGAAAGAACGGATAAGAGCATTACATAATAAAACAATATTATAAATCATACAAAAATAAATAATAATAAATAAATAAATAAATAAATAAAATAAATACATAATAATAAAACAAAATACATAATTGGAAAAAAAAAGTGGGGGTGGAGATCGGCTTAGACAGTTTCAAAAGTGTCAAAAAATGGTTGCCACTTTCTATAAAATTTGTTTACAATACTCTTTTTGGAATATCTAATCGTCTCCACTTTCAAAAAGGACATAATCTCATTAATCCTTGGAGCGCTGGATGGGAAATTATTGTTTGATTTGCAACGAGAGAGTTAAACACCAAAACCTGTAGCTGTAACGTTGAATATCGAGGGAAGTCTTCTGGAGGGTGAGTGGTTCCTTGATGTAAAACGCTTTGAGTGACTTGAAGGTGGAAAAGCATGAAATGTATAAAATGTGACTATTTACCATGTGACTAAAGTGACACTGTGTCATTTTTCTGGAGATAAATAAATTCCATGATATAATGTGGAATATTATGGCCAAAGGAACAACATTTCCATCCAAACAAGTCAAATTGGAGTCAGTTCTATGGACAGATGCATGTTTTTCATCCATCCATGCATTTATTTTCTTCCTCCCAGACTTCCCTCACCCCAGACACGTCCTCCAGCTCCTCCGGTGGGACCCCAAGACGTTCCCAGCCCAGCCGAGCAACATAGACCCTGTGCATGTTTTTCAGAGCAATAAAAACATCCAAAATGGAAACCGTTGAGCAAGACACTTAACCCACCTCGAGTTTGTTAAAGGTGGAAAAGCACTGTATAAAAAAGTGACTAAACTTTAGATTTGTTTTGGCGTTTACGTGCACAAAAGTGTCAGTTAACGAACAGATTTTTAGAGCAACTTTTGGATTGGAAAGACTTCTTCAAATCTTTAATTTTGAGAAAGTTTAAAGATGTTCATAAAGGTCACAACGACTTTTTTGATCGCTCCAGAAATCAGATAACGATTCGATTTTTGCCGTGCTCGCGCTTCCTTTCCGTACACTTTTCCGCAGTTTTGCCCCATCGAGGTGGACTTATAAAATCAATCTTCTCGAATCAATTTGTGTACATTTCGCTTCCATGTAACCACCGCCAGTGTGGAGTGATCAAACAGATAGGGACAGCATGTTTTAAGTCTCGTTCCCAGTTTCTCGAGTGTGGAAGTTGGAGTGCGGCGGATAAAGGCGGCAGTGAGTCGGGCTTGGCAGGCGGCCATCTTGTTTCAGGCCCCTCCAAGACGCCGCGCCGCGAGACAGACAAAACAAGCTGTGTGTTTGGAGAGAAGCAGGGAGAGATACAAGCCAACAGGAAAGACTGGAGGAGAGGGAGGCGAGGGAAAACTTCCAAAGAACTTCTAAAGACTGGAAAAAGTCAGACGCAGAGTTTAAGCAAAGTTACATTAAAGGCGCTGTACCTGATTTTCACCGTCTAAAAAACATGAAAAACAGATTGCGTTGGTCTAAAGTTATTCCTCGCTTACTTTATGCTTTCAGAACATCCTAACTATTCACCACGATGAGTTTATAAGAGCTTTTCACAAGTTTTGGCGTGACAACTAGCATGCTAACCTGTGCTTTTTGACTATTGGACGATAAAACGCTTTCTAATTAGATGCAGACAGCTCACAGCGGATTTATTTTGACCTCAAGAGCTACGTAGACAATACAGTGGGTCCCTCGTCTCTAAAAATAATTATTTTTTACAATTATTCTCTATGTTTTTGGCTGTAAAACCCCTCACCACACACTTTATACACTTTTCTCACACAGGCGTTAACATTTTCTCACATTTCTCTCTCGTTTAAACTCTCTCAAAGTTCAAACCTTCGTAGGCGTCTTTGTCGGTGCAGAACATTTCATCGACATTGTGGGTTTTGTCGGGGAGAAAACAAATTGCAAACGTACAGCACTTCAGAGTCACACTGCGATCCAACGTTTATGTAAATTTGTCTGAACACATTCTGTACTGGACAGGAGACACGACACGGAGGAGACTGATGGACAATGGTCTACAGTCCAACAGCCAATCAGGACGCAGAACACAAAATTGCACACCAAAAATCCACGAAACAGCGAGACGGCGAAAGGTGAACCGCGATATAACGAGAGACAACTGTAGTTCATTCTAAAGTTATTCCACACTTACCGTATGTGTTCTGAACATCCTAATCATTCACCCCGATGAGTTTATAAGCACTTTTCGCAAAAACAGCGGAGTGGAGCAGAGTTTTGAGACCTTACGGCTAACAACAACTAGCATGCTAACGTGTATTTCCTGATTATTGGACAATAAAATGCGCAGCGGCCTCAAGAGCTGCGTATACAAGATATATGTACAGAGGGAAGACGAGAGTTTTGCTAAAAAAAATGTAAGTTAAAGTTGAAATATGTAACTTATGACGGAGCGCTTCCCATCTGCTCGTCTCCATAACGATGTTGATCGCTTTGCCCGGCATGTTCCGCAGTGCGACAGTGAACCTATATACCTTGGATTTATTTGACTACAGATGTTTTACGGCGCAGAAATACCCCGAAAAACATGAATTCTCACAGTGAGCGGGGTCGCCTCTACGCAGATCTCACTTGTAACTTGACCAATTCGCGCCACTTGTTCGTCTCTATGGAGCTAGCTACGTTTAATGACATACTGTGGGACTTTCCAACTGTATATCTGTACTGGGGCAAAGACACGTTTTGTTAAAACACGTGGAAAAACCTGGTACAAAACCTTCAAAATAAAACCATGTTCCTCGATTGAAACTAAATTCAACTTGACGAGCAATTTTCTTTAAATGGAGTAAGTGCGTCTGTTTTTCTTAAGTGTAACAAGATATGAAATTGAATCAAATGTTCTTAATTCGAGTATTTTTAACAAACGCAAAAACGTGACGGATGCAATGGAACGTTTAAGTCAGATACAGGAGGAAAAAGCACATTAAAAAACCGTGATTTTCAAAGTGGCGTGGTAACTAAGAAATATTTAAGTTATGTCATAATTATCTCCATTGAAACAAGCAAGCGAGGGTACCAGGCCAAGTTACGGGTCCGATCTGTGGAGAAACAAGTCTGCTCACAATAAAAGTAGGTGTTTTTCAAAAGATTTTTCAAACAGTTTATTAAAAAAAGCTGTTTTAGACTCAGGACGTATTAATTCTCCTAAATCGTACTCCTCTCTTTCCACGTAACGAAACCCCGGTTGTTCAGCCTGAATCATTCTTAATTAACTATTAAATCAGAGCTGCTCTACAAAATTGACTTTTCAGAGCGTTTAAGTATTTTGTAGTTGTTTCGTTCTCGTTTACCTTCTAAAAGTTGTTTTTTGGAGTGATTCGTGCATGTTTGAGTTTAATCTTTAATCACTTATTTTCAAGACGCCGTTTTGCCGATCAACCCCCCGCCATCGGGACACGCCCACTGTGACGTACGCAGTTCATTCTCCAGTTTTATTTTGTTAATCGGTGATACTGGTAGGACTCAGCAGCGTTTTTTGTTAGGAAAGACAATCCTTCCTTAAACAGAAATGGTTTCCTGAGACATCACCTCTCACAGATTTGTGATTCCAACCTTAAACCCAAAGTAAACAAAAAACAAATAGAACAACAGGAGGGCGATTAAAGGTTGAATAGGGTTGTTAAGGCTGAAACTGGAGACAACAGCTGTTTACAGTTTCAGTGTCGTTAGCAGTAAACCAGCAGTAATCTGACCAGAACTGAAGAAGCGACTTGGACGAGCAGCGAAACGTCTTCACTCCTTCAACTTTTTATCCACTTGACAGATTTAAACGTCGTCTTTTGCGATGGATCAGACTTGAACGACTGAGGGATTACGCAGACGTCTTTGTTACGATGTTTACGCTGATGTCAGCTCCCATTTCTAACACGGAACTGAGTGGATTTGTTTCTTTTATCAAGTCGTTTTATCAATCAATCAATTAAACTTTATTTCTGTAGCACCTTCCGACAAAAACACGATTAAAAACAATAAATATACAAATCAACAGAGCATATTACACCATTAAAATAAAGAAAGTGTCACAGGGCTAAGTGCTAAAAGTCAGTCTAAATAAATACGTTTGGCTTTGAACGGAGGCAGGTCAGAGATGGAACGCAACGAGTTCCAGAGTTTTGGACCGGCCGCTGCAAAAGAACGATCGCCCCACTGTTTGCACCGGGACCGGGGGGACCTCCAGCAGATGTTGCCCAGCAGATCGTAGAGCTCTGCTGGGTCGGTGAGGGGTCAAAATGTCACACAGATAAGAAGGTGCAAGACAAGAATGATGAATTTTGCGATTTAACCCTTTAGCGTCGGATCCTATCGTCGGCGATAGAGCGCGGATGCGGACTTTCCAGCAGCGTAACTCCGCAACCAGTCGTGCTCTCATGTAAATTCAAACGGCGTCTCAAAGCGGAGGCACGGGGCTAATTAAATATTTTTCCCTCAGTTACGGTAATCTGCCTCTGTTGCTCCGCGAAAGTGACGAATGAGAGCGCGGACTTATTCGATGCGTAAAAGAAAAAATACGGATGAAAGTGTAAAATAGAAGGAGATGTGTAAAAAAATGCAGTAAATTCTGATACTTCCTTTAATATGATTTTTATGGCTAACAAAAATATAAAAGTCTAGGTGAGCTGTACTGGTCCATAGTGTGCTCAGTCCTTAAAGGGTTAAAATGTGCAAATTCTAACGTAACGATCCACAGGTGTCACAGATTACAACTATAGTTTTTCTTCACGCTTTTTAACTTCAATTAAGGTGTAGTTATTACAAAGTGCAACCTCTATATCCACAGAGTCAAGTGTTAAACCAGAAAAGTTACAGAGTTTGCAGAATTTTAACCAGAATTCTATAGACTTGATTTAAACAACAACAACAACAACACGGATGTTTTTGCAGATGAACTGTTAGGAAACACACCAAAAAGTTAATTGGAGGAGATGAGTTGCATTGTTTTTTGGCTGGAATAAATCATGTTCGTTTGTCTGGCTGTTTCCAAAGCCGTATAAAGAATATGTGAAGTGACAGAACAGCTGCCTGTTGTTAGCTCGTCTTTAGCGGAGTTCTGGATGTGCTCTGAAAGCCCACTGTGAGAAATCTACTCCACTAATGAAACTCATCAGGCACATACAGACGCAGTAATGGCCTGTCATCCATCATTTCTCTTGCATTTGTCAATCTCCAAAGCAAAAATAAAAATAACTTCTGTGTTTTTGTTTCAGTTTGAGTACCGCGAGGAAAAGTACAGAAGCAGGTGGTGGATCGTGATGAAGTAAAAAGTAGTAAATCACTGCTCTTGAGTAAAAAAACGTAGGTATCTGTACTTGCGTTTTACTTTTACTTGTCCGTTCTGTTCAAAAACGTAGTGAAGTAAAAGTATTTTTCATTATTGTTCCTGTTGAAAAGGATTATTTTTCACACGTTCAAAGTTTAAGCAAAGGAAAATATAAACAAGTAAACGAATTTAAAAAACACTAGAAAATAAAATCGATTTATTTGTTTCTGTTGAACAAAATCCGGGACAAATGTAACCGGTTTATATTTGTATAGTTACACAAAATGGTGCGTTTGTTTGACAGTTTTGTTCATACGTAGCGTTCGATTTAACGTGCAGTCTTGGTCCTCCAGCCTCTACTTCTTCTTCTACGTTTTTGTTTCTTCCTCGTGTGACTTTCGCGTTGCCCCTGATATAAAGTCGAGGTTTTACTCCCGACTTTTCCCTTTGCGAATCCAGTTCTGGGAAGAAATCAGTTCTTTTGTAATCATTTTTTCTTTTGTGGGGTTATATTTTACTCATATGTACTTATACTTTTATTTACGTTAATATCGAGCTCATTTGTTGTTCCGTTGACTTTGTTGATGTGCGGGGAGATGCTAACTTTGTCCGTTGTCGTCTTTCGTGTAGTCTTTGGAGTAATTCTAAAAGTTCTCGCTGTGTCTTGTGGTTCCTTCACGCCTCAGAAAACAACGCAACACAACGCAGGAGTTCACGGGTCACGCAAATCTTTATCAAAATCACTATATTTGAAGCTTCATAAGACGTCAAAATCTGTGCGAAATACTTCTACTTTATACTCTTTAAATTCACTTTTAAACAGATACTTTAACACTTTTACTAACAGAGATTTATTCATGAGATACTTTAACTTTTACTTGATAATTTTTTGGCTCTGGTATCTGTATTTTCAACACTGGTAAAATATCGAATGGTCACAGATGTTTTTTTTTTTCTTAAACGGTGGTGTCTGGACCAGCGGAAGATCACGACCTCCTTCAGCGAGACTTGGACCGATCTTCAGTTTGTCCGTTCGTCCGATTTCCTCTTGCCCCTACATTCCGAGAGAGCGAAGTCGATTCATATTTCGCTGCTTTTGAACGAATTGCGACGGCTTTAAATTGGCCTCGTGATGCTTGGCCCCTCCTGTTGCAAATTAAAACATACGGCAAAGCTCAGGAGATTATTGCTGCGTTTCCTCTCACCGAAAGTCTGAGTTATGTCGCAGTCGAAAGTACCGCGCCTACGAGTTAGTACCCGAGGTGTAAAATTTAGAAACCACAGAAAAACCCCAAGCCGTACATATGTTGAGTTTGCTCGGGAGAAATTAACTTTATTTGACAAGTGGTGTTCTTCTGAAAAAGTCCAGAATTTTGATACTTGAGAAATATATCTGGAAAATCCTGTTGAGAAATCATTAGAGGACTAGGCCTTCCTCTCCTGTAAACTCTTATAAAGCTAAAAAGGATGAACAAAAACGTTTCTATTGCCATAAACCTGCACACGTCATTTCCAACTGTCCAACCCTGAAACGAAAAGGAGAACGCTCCGCCCCCAGCTCTGACTTATCAACTTTTTATCGTCCTTTTTTTCTGGTTTAGGACTTTGAAACCTGGTTTGGGCTCGACTTGACCCGGAAACGACTTCAAAAACTGACAGAATCCCTCAGCTGTTTGTTAATCAATGATAACGGAACATTTAATACCAGGTCACATGACTGCGTAAGGATAAAGACGAGCGGAACCAAAACTGAGACGGGAAAGAGGATTTTTGGCCGTTTTTGCTTCACAAAAATGGAATAATAATCTGGTAACGAACTTTTATACACAGACCTGCTCTTCTTTCTTTCCGTCCTTTTCCTCCATTCTTTTTTTTCCTTCCTTCCTTCTCCTCCATTCTCTCCTTTCTTTTGGTTCCTTCCTTCCTTTCTTCCTTTCCACATCTCTTTTCATAATTCTTTCCTTCATCCTACCATTTTAGTTTAATTCATCTTTTGCTTTCTTTGCTTCCTTCTCCTCCATTTTCTTTTTTCTTTCCTTCCTTCCTTCTTCTCCATTCTCTTCTTTCTTTCCGTCCTCTTGCTTTCCTTCATCATACCATTTTAGTTTAATTCAACTCTTTCCTTCCTTCCTTCCTTCCTACCATTTTAGTTTAACTCAGTTTAACTTTTTATTTCTTTCTTCTTTTCCTTCCTTCCTCTTTGTCTTTCATCCTCCATCCCATGCTTTTTGTTTCTTTTTCCTCTTTTCTTCCTAGCTCCCTCCATTCCTAGTGCTTTCCCCTTCATCCTACCATTTTAGTTTCTTTCCTTCCTTCCCTTTCTTTCTTCATTTCCACATCCCTCTGCATAATTTTTTCCTTCATCTTACCATTTTAGTTTATCTTTCTTTCTTTCCTTCCTTCCTTCCTTCCTTCCTCTTCTTTCTGTCTTTCATCCTCCGTCCCATGCTTTTCTCTGTTTCTTTTTCCTCTTTTCTTCCTAGCTCCCTCCATTCCTAGTGCTTTCCTTCATCCTACCATTTTAGTTTCATTCATCTTTCTTTTTCTTTCTTTGCTTCCTTCACCTGTTTGTAATGTTTTATATGGACTTTTGTTGGTTTTCCTGTTTGTTTTGTATTTTAAACAAACAGAGAGCCTAAGTCTTCTCATCGTGTTCCCCAGAATAAATAAAGATAAAGAAAGAATAATCCTGGTATAGTTTTCATTTAGAGCTGGTGTTACGTCGAAAACCAAATATTATCTTTGGTGGGACTCGGTGTGAAAAGTTTGAGAGCGACTGTTCTAATCTGTCTGCTGACGTGTGCGCGGTAAAGTAGCATTATGTAACTTTTCAGGTTTCACTTTTGACATTTTCTGGTAAAAAAAAAAAAATAAAATAAAAAAATGCAACAAAATTACAGATGGTAGCTTTAAGGGTTGAGCAAATAATATAATCACTAAATAAATAAATAGTCTGCGTATTAAAGCAGCATTGTGTAACTTTTCAGGTTTCACTTCTGTCATCTACTGGTAAAATTAATAAATAAATAAACAAAATCAAATTATAGATGGTAGCTTTAAGGGTTGAGCTAATAATTTAATCATTCAAAAAAAGTTTGCATATTAAAGCAGCATTGTGTAACTTTTCAGGTTGCACTTTTGAAATCTACAGGTAAAAAAAAAAAATTAAATCAAATCAAATTACAGATGGTAGCTTTAAGGGTTGGGCAAATATATAATCACAAAAAAAAAGAAGAAAAACAAGTCTGCATATTAAAACAGCATTATGTAACTTTTCAGGTTTCCCTTCTGCCATCTACTGGTAAAAATAAATAAATAAATAAATAAATAAAAATTAATAAATACATAAATATAATTACAGATGGTATATTTAAAAGTTGAGCAAATATAATAATAATAAAAAAAAAAATCTGCATGTCCCTACAGGGGTTCCGTACTTTAAGTGAAATTTGCTGAAAAAAAATAAAAAATAAAATACAGATATCATTTTTGTGATCACACGAGTCTCAAACTTGTTTTACGTTACAGAACTGCAGACTGGTTTGTTTTCATTGCTGTTTTAAGTTGTATTTTTGTACGTTGGCACAGAACAGTTACGCCTGCTCCTTTGTCTCTATTGTTTATTTTCACATAAAACTGTTTGTAAAGGCCATTCTGTCCCCAAAGCCGACAGTGGGTGTTTGGTATTAGCCAAAAACGGAACAAAATGGTGGAATAATTTGGTCAATTTTATATTTTTCCACTTAAAGTCAAACTTAACCTCATCATTAGAAATCTTATTGTGTGGGATACTGTATGTAACGGGGTATTTCTGCGCCGTAAAACATCTGTAGTCAAATAAATCCAAGGTATATAGGTTCACTGTCACACTGCGGAACATTCCAGGCAAAGCAAAAAACATCGTTATGGAGACGAGCAGATGGGAAGCGCTCCGTCATAAGTTACATATTTCAACTTTAACTTACATTTTTTTGAGCAAAACTCTCGTCTTCCCTCTGTACATATATCTTGTATACGCAGCTCTTGAGGCCGCTGCGCATTTTATTGTCCAATAATTAGGAAATACACGTTAGCATGCTAGTTGTTGTTAGCCGTAAGGTCTCAAAACTCTGCTCCACTCCGCTGTTTTTGCGAAAAGTGCTTATAAACTCATCAGGTTCATCCTCCGTCCCATGCTTTTCTCTTTGTTTCTTTTTCCTCTTTTCTTCCTAGCTCCCTCCATTCCTAGTGCTTTCCTTCATCCTACCATTTTAGTTTCATTCATGTTTCTTTTTCTTTCTTGCTTCCTTCCTTCTTCTCCATTCTCTTCTTTCACAGCAAACGTCTTTATTCTGTCAGAAAAGGCGTGTACTTCCTGTTTGTACAAGGCGTGTACTTCCTGTTTGTACTTCCTGGATTAAACCAAACTATTTTCGCTCATTTCCGTCAACGCCGGTCGTCTCCGGAGCTCGGTCCTGCGCGAAAACGAGACGAAGATCCTCCACAGACCCGGGTTTCCGTACGACGCGCGTTTGCTCTGAGCGCTAAATCCCGTTGTACGTTTGAGATCTGAACCTTCGCCTTGTTCTGCAAAGCTTTATGTTTTTACAGCTTCGAGGAGGAGACCGAACTGATGATTTTCGAGCGAAGACGGTCACGGCGGCCTGGGTCGAAGAAGAAATATCGATCGGGACGTGAAGCTGCGGCGGCTCGTCCGGGCGTTTGACACAATACGGTTTTTAAATGTGGTTTCTTTAATGAACTTTTTCTTGATTTTTTTATTACATAAATCGTGCTTAAAGGCGCCGTACGGGATTAAAAACGTGAAAAACAAAACTTCACAAGGTGGAATAGAGCAAGGAAAAGAAAGAAAGAGATGAGTTAAACTAAAATGGTAAGATGAAGGAAAGAATTATGCAGAGGGATGTGGAAAGGAAGGAAGGAAGAAAGAGAGAGGGAAGGAAGGAAGGAAGGAAGGAAGGAAGGAAGGAAAGAAAAAACTAAAATGGTAGGATGAAGGAAAGCACTAGGAAAGGAGGAAGCTAGGAAGAAAAAAAGAAAAAGAAACAGAAAAGCATGGGATGGAGGATGAAAGACAGAAAGAAGAGGAAGGAAGGAAGCAAGGGAAAGAAAGATGAGTTAAACTAAAATGGTAGTATGAAGGAAAGAATTATGCAGAGGGATGTGGAAAGGAAGGAAGGAAGGAAAGAAAGAAACTAAAATGTTAGGATGAAGGAAAGCACTAGGAAAGGAGGGAGCTAGGAAGAAAAGAAGAAAAAGAAACAAAGAGAAAAGCATGGGATGAGGGATGAAAGAAAGACCAATGGATAAAGAAAGAAAGGAATAAATAAAACCGGAATGGTGGGATGAAGGAAAGAATTATGAAAAGAGGGATGTGGAAAGGAAAGAACAGGAAGGAAGTAAGGAAGAAAAGAAAGAATTCTCACATTTCTCTCTTGTTTATCTGCGAAACAGCGAGACCGTGAAAGATGAACCGCGATGTAACGATGGACGACTGTATAAAAATGCGACTATTTACCGTTTATGACGAAGCAAAGCGTTGTTTTTTTTTCTATCTTCTTGTCACTCAAAGCGTTTTACATCAAGGAACCACTCACACGTTCACACACAGACACTGGAGGCGAGGCAGTTAAGTGTCTTGCCCAAGGACACAACAGCAGCATTCACCCGTGGGAGCCGGAAATCGCTGAACTGTGACGCACCGACGATGTTTACGCCGAAAATCGAACCGCCAAACTTTGTATTCGCGGACAAACACTCCCACAACGAGCGACTTTACAAAACCGACTTCAATTAGCCCCGACTCAGGATAACGGAAAAGAGCTGAAATCATTAACGTCACTTCCGCGGCGGTGCGTGAACGACGATTTGACAAAACGAAATAAATAAAACGAGACGAAAACCGAACGCGATCCGGGCATCGTTTCGTCGCTCCAAATGAGACCTCCGGCAGACCTTGGATTCGCCGCTATAATAAATGGCGTTGTACTTTTATAGGACACGGGTTTGTACTTTGAGAAAGAATTAGGAGCAAACAGCTTCTTTGTCTCCGCGCTCACGAGGCTGCGACCGGCGCTACACACATTAATTACGGGGCCATTGTTCCTTTCCTCCTGCTCTTCTTCTCCTCGTGATCCTTTGCTTGTGTGTTCCAGCCCAATTTCTCATCGTCGCCTCCTCAAAGTTTATTGCGTTGTAAAACTTGGGCTTGGGTTTCTCCTAGACTTTAGAAAATTACTTGCTATTACTTCCGAATCCAGAATACACATCTCTTTAATACTTCATGAAGGAGATGTGAGTCTGGGCGATGGTTTGAATCCCGTTGGTGCGTCAATTGTCGGGACATTTTTTATCCAACGATCAACGATGCGGCGACGTTTACCCAGTTTGAAAATGATTGTGTATCTTCTTCACGTGATGCGTTTATGAGCGTTTGTGTCATAAACTGTAGAAAAAAATGGACGTAGCTAACCTTGCTAGCCGCCGTGTCGTAAACAGGAAGCGAGCATGGACACGCTTCCGGCTCCAATTCACTTTCAATTGAAAAAACGTCGTCCTTTTCTCTGTAACTGCTGCTGTCAGACTCGTCGTTTTGGTCTTAAAATGTTCGTATTACTTGAACTCCTCCACCAGGTAATGACCAGAAGGACGAGATCGCGGATACAAGCGGCCGAAATGAGTGTCCTCCGCAGGGTGGCTGGGCGTTCCCTTAGAGATAGAGCTCGGAGTAGAGCTGCTGCTACTCCACGACCCAACCCGGGATAAGCGGAAGAAACTGGATGGATGGATGTTCGCGTTAATCTACTCTACATGATTCTGGTGTTTTTTATGTCACTATTTTGTCCGTAAATAAAGATACGAACATTAAAAACAGACGAATCAGACGTCTTCTTTCCCCGCGGTCACTCTCGCTAGCGTTAGCAACAGGTTTGACTGAGCATTAGTAAGCGACCGTGTAAAGGAAATTAAAATATTGTGTGATTATTTTACCTTGGAAATCACATGGTCTTGTAACTAAAACTCATTTGCTTTGATCATCTAAGACTGTTTTGTTTTTTTTTGTTGTTTTTTTTTGTATTTAAGCTTTATTTAATCAGGAAAGTCCCATTGAGATTACTTATATCTTTTTCAAGGGAGTCCTGGCCAAAACAGCAGCAGCACAGTTACATCACACACACACTGACATTTCAGCACATCATAAAATGGATTCTTAAAAGCAATTACAAATCATAGACTTAATTTCCAAACCTTTCAACATAGATTTAAACTGAACTATTGAAGTCAGCTCTTGTAATTTCAAGACTTTTTGTAAATGATTCCATGTTGAAGGCGCAGAATATTGAAATGCCACTTTACCAGTCTCTGTGCGGACACTCGGGACAGAAAGAAGCTGCAGTTTTGTGATGTCCATCTGTTTTATGTTGAATATACGTGCTTAGATATGGACGGAGCATACCCATAATCCCTTTGTGTTAGAAAACCGTTCGTGTAAACCATTCTGTTCCCTTTTGGTTGCTAATCTTGTTAACATGTGTTTGTAATGTAAGTGAAAATAGATCAAATCCGAACATACAGTTGGGTTTCAGATCCCTCTCCTTTGAAATGTGCCACACCTCGTTTTGTTTTGACTCCACACGTTCCATCCTGAGGTGATCCAGCTCATAAACGCCTCCAAAAGCTCGTCTGATCACATCTTTACTTTGAAATGTACGTCCTCTGGTTCATCTCAAACTACATAAACCTGGTGATTTCCGTCATTCGGCGTCTGACATTAGGGGGAGATGTGGTCGGGCCTATTTCTCTCTTCGTCTTTGCTTCAACGTTCGTCAGAGCCTGGAAAAGGAGTCTTATTTCCACACCTAGAAAATGCAGGAGGGAAGGGGCGTTACCTTCAACATCCTCGCTCCAGATTGGCTCTTCGGGTTGCCATGATACTCGCGGTCGCAATTCCAAAAAATAGATCTCGGCTGGAAATTCGCCGCGACAACTGTTAGCCTCGATTAGCTTGATTTGACTGGTGCTTAACGCTACTCGTGACGCCACACTCGCTTAGTCCACTTCTTTAGCCAATCAAAGACGCTTTTGGTCCTATCGTATCCAAACAAATCGGAAAAAAAAGAGTAAAACTATCGCAAGAGGCTGGAAAACATGGCGGATTTCTGCAGAATCGGTGATCAAATCCAAAACGTTCTTCTGTTCTAAACGACGGACGACCAACGAGCTCTTCGGTTTCACCTTGCGCCACTGAAATAAACAAATCTGATTGGACGGTACTGTCTGAATCTCTGCCCGACGACCGTTTCGCAGCACCACCTGAGACTTTATTGTACGTCGAAGGGTTTTTTCCGTGAAGTTTACACAACGGCGTCTTCGTCTTGCTTTCATGTGCTCCATTAGCGCGTCGATGTGGAGCGACACGGCGAAAATAGTGAAGTTTATTTCTGTCTGGCTCAATGTGAAGTGTTTTCTTAAGTGCACTGATCAATGCACTGGAGATGTCACCGATTCTGGATGTAGACTGCGGGTTTAGGGGTTTATTCTGGTTTATAACAACATTTTAACAAGTTTTTAATGATTTTTTTTTGTGCAGCTCGTGTCAGTTGAAATGAGAAAAGGGAAGGTTGAGGTAAAACTTCATTGAATATTTTAAGCCGGTGTGTAATTTAAATCTTGCTTTGAGGGACTGGAATGATTTTCTGTTTTAAAAGAAAGTGAAACTGAATAGTAAATGTTCTTTGGAGTAAATGTTTCATCTTTAACATTCTAGACATCAGTATCATTAACGCAAGACGAATATAACAGTAGTTTATACACCAAACTGTACAGCACGTGTGTCAAACTCAAGGCCCGTGGGCAAAAAATCGGCCCGCCATGTCATTTTATGTGGTCCCCGACAAAGTAAATGAAAAGGCGTGACTGTAAAAATGTCAGTTTATCAGGAGATACACAGTTAAACAGCCATTTTTTTCATGTCTACGCAAATCCATACGCAATATTTGTAACTTGAATGAGTAATAAATATAGAAACATTAATTAACAATTTTAAAACGTAGTGACATTTATTTTACAGTCACATCTGGCCCTTTGAGAGCGGCCATTTTGTTGACGTGGCCCTCGGTGAAAATGAGTTTGACGTCCCTGCTGTACAGTAAAAGTGGACAGTGGAGCGATTTGAGAGACGTCCCCAGACCTCGTGTTCAGGTTAAGGGACGTTTTACGCGATTGACCCGTTTCTCGAAGGAGCTGGGGGCAACCGGGGGCAACCCATCTCCAGATTTTGAGCTCGTCTTGGTCAGGACTACTTCAGGACGGAGGATTGTGCCTGTTGTGTATGTTTTAGGTTGATGGGGGAAACCAGAGGAACCAATCCAGACACGAGGAGAACATCTAAACTCCACACTGTTTGTAATAACATTTTAAACCTTTTTTTTATTTTTTTTTTTAGGTGGCTGCGTGGCTTATTATTTATTTATTATTTTTTTCTAGTGTTGTTAGGAGGTGCTGTGCGTTCGCTGCAGCTCTTCCACCTCCTCACGTCTGCAGCTCTGTGCCCTCTGGACCCTCCTCTTCAGCCTGGATCTGCACCAGCGCACATGTCAGGACCAGTCCACATCTGGATCCTCTGTCTCCCATCTCACCTCCTCTCCTCCCCCCTCTCCTATCTCTCCTCCCCCCTCTCCTATCTCTCCTCCCGTCCTGTCCTTCCCCCCTCTCTCATCTCCTCCCTCCTTTCCTCTTCACTCCTCCTCCCCTCCTCTTCTCTCCCTCTCCTCCCCCCTATCTTGTCTCCTCCCCGTCCCTCCTCTCTTCACCTCTCCCCTCCTCTTTCCTAACCCCTCTTCTTCTCTCCTCCCCATCTCCCTTCTCTCCTTTTCTCTCCTCTCTCCTCCTCTATTCTTCCCTCTCCTCCCCCTCTCTCCTCTCTCCCTTCTCTTCTGTTCTCTCCTTCCTCCTCCTCTATTCTCCCCTCTCCTCTAGTCTTCTCTCTCCTCCCCCTCTCCCCTCCCTCTTTCCTCCCCTCCCCCTGTTTCTTTCTCCTCTCTCCTCTTCTACCCTCTCTCTCCCCCTCTCCCCTCTCTCTCCTCCCCTCCCCCTTTCCTCTCCTCTCTCCTCTGTTTCTTTCTCCTCTGACCCTCTCCTCATGTTCTCGGCCTCGCAGCAGAAAACCAGGGAAGCGGAGACTGTGGTGTTTTTTTTTCTCAGGGTCACGCCGTCGGATCAGAGTTGAACAGAGACGAGCGCAGAGACGAGCGCAGAGACGAACAGAGACGAGCGCAGAGACGAGCGCAGAGAGTTACACAAAACAACCTCCACAGTTTAAATTAACGACATGAGACGAGTCATTTGACCAGTTCATTCATTTACACAGATATTTTGGTTGGTTTCAAAACATTTTACATTTTCTTTACAGCTAAATTCTATGACTATTTGAGACTCCTGGTCTTGAACGTTGGGTCAAACGCAAATTCACACTGGGCCAAAATTTAAAACTGAGACAAATTCATGGGACAAACTCAATATTTGTTCAAAAATGTACTGCACCTGATATGTAGTATTTAAACTTTTCATATCAAGTTTAGTTTTGCTGAAACAAAACAACTCAAGCCTGATATTACAAACATATGAGGAATTAAAGATGAAAAAAGACACATCAGTAGTATTTATTTCTTATAAAAATAAATAAAAAAAAGTCTCTGTAGCCTTTCAAGTTCCTTTTTAAAGTATTTTAACAAACCAAAAATAAAATAAAATAATACATTAAAATAAATAAAAAATGAAATAAAATAAGATAATATAATAATTTCAGTAACTAAAAATTCGACTAGACTATCAACTATCAACAGTTTATGCAGTTTTTCTACTTCAAGTCATGGAGGAAACATTATATTCAAGCTCAATTTACTACATTTGGATTTACTCTGCCGTTTCTCTCCACTGTGCATCGCCGTACCAGCAAAGCATTCTGGGATTTGTAGTATTAGTCATGCATGTGCTATATACTAGCAGCACTAATGCACATCTGATATGATCTGACGGGCCAAATATAATGACACCGCAGGCCAGATTTTGCCGACGGGCCTGAGTTTGACATATGAGATCTGGAACAATAGAATATTTAAGTGTAATAATAGTATTTGTATGTGTAGACTAGTGAAAATGGACATGATTCAAGCTAAAAAACACCTCGAAAGAAGTAAAAAAAATAAATCTAGATGCGCAAAACAGTCAAAAGTATTGAAAAACAAGAATAATCCTAGAAAACAACCAATCGTGTGCCCATAGTCGTGCAGAGTGGTAGTGTAGTAGTGTGGTCGTGTAGTAGTGTGGTAGTGCGGTAGTGCGGTAGTGTAGTCGTGTAGTAGTGGGGTAGTGCGGTAGTGCGGTAGTGTAGTCGTGTAGTAGTGTGGTAGTGCAGTAGTGCGGTAGTGTAGTAGTGCGATAGTGTAGTAGTGTGGCAGCGTAGTAGTGTGGTAGTGTGATAGTGTAGTAGTGCGATAGTGTAGTAGTGCGGTAGTGTAGTAGTGCGATAGTGTAGCAGTGTAGTAGTGCGGTAGTGTAGTAGTGCGATAGTGTAGTAGTGTGATAGTGTAGTAGTGTAGTAGTGCGGCAGTGTAGTCGTGTAGTAGTGTAGTAGTGTGATAGTGTAGTAGTGTAGTAGTGCGGTAGTGTAGCAGTGTAGTAGTGTGGCAGTGTAGTAGTGCGATAGTGTAGTAGTGTGATAGTGTAGTAGTGCGGCAGTGTAGTAGTGTAGTAGTGTAGTAGTGTGATAGTGTAGTAGTGTAGTAGTGTGATAGTGTAGTCGTGTAGTAGTGTAGTAGTGTGATAGTGTGGCAGTGTAGTAGTGTAGTAGTGTGATAGTGCGGCAGTGTAGTAGTGTAGTAGTGTAGTAGTGTGATAGTGTAGTAGTGTAGTAGTGTGATAGTGTAGTCGTGTAGTAGTGTAGTAGTGTGATAGTGTGGCAGTGTAGTAGTGTAGTAGTGTGATAGTGCGGCAGTGTAGTAGTGTAGTAGTGCAGTAGTGTAGTAGTGTAGTAGTGTGGCAGTGTAGTAGTGTAGTAGTGTGGTAGTGTAGTAGTGTAGTAGTGTGGTAGTGTGGTAGTGTAGTAGTGCGTCAGTGTGCGCTCGGCCTCACTGGGACATGTGTCAGTCAGTGTGGATGGGGGATAGACACAGGGCTCTGGGATAAAAGGATCCGACACTTCTGACAGCGCTTGGATTTTTGGGATTGAGGTTAGTCCCTTGACACGGGAGAGGGAGGATTTTTGATTTTACCGATGTTGAGTTTTGAGAGATAATGCCAAGAATGGAAAGAAATCTCCAGTAGACACAAAACACAATGAACCTGTCAGTTTGGTGTTTGTGTATATGGCGTCGTATCGTTGCGTGTTATGGTCTAACGTGAGTGATGTGGAGATATAACACAAACGCACACGAGAACTGATCCCACTGATTTATATGAAGAGTAGAAAGGTGGATTTAAACATTTGGAGGCAGCAGGAGTGAATGTTTTTTTGCATTGACACAGTATAATAAGCTGATCATACGTAGAACAACATGCGCCGATTGAAAATACTGAGTACGTTATTTAAAATCTAGCTTTTTGTAAACAACGCTCGTCCAGAACAACACCAAAATCAAGAAACGCAATGTGACTGTCACCAGATTGTCTCCATGGACGTGTTAATTTATGCTTAGGACTGTGACAAAATGAGCCTTTGTCCCATTAACCCACATTCATTTTATATAATTTCACACATTTGTTAATTTAATTTCCCATAATTTTGAATAATTAACACCAAGATTGCACCAGTTACTTTAAATACGTCTTATTTGGTTAAACTTATTCAATTCAGTTAAACACATCCATCTATTCTTACCGAGTCTCCATATGGTCCAGACAAAGAGGGGGCGTGTCCTATGTCGGCCATTTTGAAAGCTTTGGAACTGGTTTAAGTGTTTTTTTGTATTTGTTTCTATGTTTAAGTGTTTAGTTTTATTTTAAACACTTTTGTTTAAAGGGACTTAGACCCTCAACACTGCACCGTTTCTTCTGAACCTGTACAAAAGTTCAAATCTACGGCGCCTGTGGTGTAAATGGTTTTTACCTGGGGGAGGTGTTTCCTGCTGGGACGGTATATGAACAGTGTGAGTTAGTCTTTCAGGGAGGACTTCAGTGCAGTTGTAGCACATGTTTTTTTTTTTAAGTTGCTCATTTTCTGTTTTTTGGTGTGAACGGTTTATGTAGTTTTCTTTAATTATTTTGCGTCCAACCAAACCCATCTTTTAAATAAAATTCCATCTGGTAAAATATGCTTTTTTTTAATGCAAATCTGTCTTCTACTTCAACACATCGGGCCACAGGAATGTTCCACAGTATGGCATTAAATTGATCTTTCCTGCGTTTATTTCACTGCAGATGTTTTAACAGCTCAAGAATCTCATGGAAAAAACAGTATTTTTACTGTGAGCTGTTGGTCGTGTCTCCTCCTCTCCCTCGTAAGTTCAGGTGGGTGTGATTGACAGCGTGGTTAGCCAATCAGAGAAGTGTATGGTCCGTCCACGTCAAAACAAAAGAAGCTCAACTGTGACCATCCATCCCTGGTCCTAGAATTAAATTTCGCATTGATTTTTCCCATAGAGTTAACCAAAAAAAAATCATATTAACAGTTTGAAGGTCAGGTCTAATCAGCTCTGTTGAAACTAATGACCACAATTTATTTAAAATTGGTTTCTGAAGCTTTATAAACTGCTAACATTTGGTCAAATCTTGTGTTTCAAATGCACTTTTTGGACTTAAAACATCCACATTGTGTATATGAGTTAGCACGTAGCTGTTTAACCTCCGCGATGTCTTTGAACTGTTCATACTGTATTTGAATATTTCAAAAAGTCTATGGGAAAAATGATTGGAATATTTAATTACGGAAGTGGAGTAGACAGCGACTGTTGAGGTCAGTATCGCTGCTTATGAGGATATCTGTGTTAATCCTTCAGTCGCTCAGGTCTGATCCATCATGAAAGAACAATATTAAACCTGTCAACTTGACAGAAGGTTGTAGGAGTAAAGCCACGGCAGCTGAGCAGCCTTTCACGTCCTCACTGTTTAGAGGATTTTTTTGGTGCAATTTTACATGACTTTTTTACATCTTATGAATGTGCATTGTGTCGTGCGTCCTGATTGGCTGTTGGACTGTAGACCATTGTGTTGTGCGTCCTGATTGGCTGTTGGACTGTAGACCATTGTGTTGTGCGTCCTGATTGGCTGTTGGACTGTAGACCATTGTGTTGTGCGTCCTGATTGGCTGTTGGACTGTAGACCATTGTCCATCAGTCTCCTCCGTGCCGTGTCTCCTGTCCAGTACAGAATGTGTTCAGACAAATTTACATAAACGTTGGATCGCAGTGTGACTCTGAAGTGCTGTACGTTTGCGATTTGTTTTCTCCCCGACAAAACCCACAATGTCGATGAAACGTTCTGCACCGACAAAGACGCCTACGAAGGTTTGAACTTTGAGAGTTTTCTTTTCTTTCCTTCCTTCCTATCTTTCTGTTCTTTCCTTTCCACATCTCTTTTCATAATTCTTTCCTTTATCATTCTTTTTCTTCTTTCTGTCTCTTTCCTTGTTTTTCATCCTCCCTCCCGTGCTTTTCTCTTTCTTTTTCTTCTTTTCTTCCTAGCTCCATCCTTTCATAATGCTTTCCTTCATCCTACCATTTTAGTTTCATTCATTTTTTTCTTTCTTTCTTTCTTTCTTTCTTTCTTTCTTTCTTTCTTTCTTTCTTTCTTTCCTTCCTTCCTTTCTGTTCTTCTGTTCCTTTCCACATCCCTCTTTTCATAATTCTTTCCTTCATCATTCTTTCTTTATGCACTATTCTTTTTCTTCTTTCTTTCCTTGTTTTTCATCCTTCCTCCCAGGCTTTTTTCTTTCTTTTTCTTCCTTCCTTCCTTCCTTCCTTCTCCTTAAAAATGCTCTGTTCATCTTTTCATCTCTTTCTTTCTTTCCTTAATTCTTTCCTTCTTCTTAGCTCCCTCCATTCATAATGCTTTCCTTCATCCTACCATTTTAGTTTAATTCATCTTTCTTTTCCTTCCTTCCTTCCTTCCTTCCTTCAAAAATGCTTCTCTTCATCTCTTTCTTGCTTTCATTCCTTCATTCTTTCCTTCTTTTCTTCCAAGCCCCCTCCTTTCCTAATGCTTTCATTCATCTCTTTCGTTCTTTTCTTTTCCTTTCCTTCCTTCCTTCAAAAATGCTCTGTTCCACCTTGTGATGTCATGAAGTGGTCGAGACTGATGTGAAATGTGAGAAAATGTTAACGTCTGTGTGAGAAAAGTGTATAAAGTGTGTGGTGAGGGGTTTTACAGACAAAAACATAGAATAATTGTTCAAAAAAAAAAAAAAAAAAACGCTAACTACTTTGCGTATTTCACTTATTGCGGGTTATTTTTAGAACGTAAACGCACACGACTTCTTCTCTGAACCTCACCGTCACTGCTTGGCCCTTATATGTAAAGCCTCTGCAGAGAAAATCCCATGATACAACTGTGCAGAGGTGCAAATAAACAACTCTGCGAGCCGCTTTTCTCTCAGCAGGTCTCAGACTGTATGGAAAACCAATAGGGCCGAGTCTTTAATGTCACGGCGCAAACCTGGCTCTCGTTTGCAGCTCTGTTGTTCCACTCCGGGCTGAGACTTTTCCGTCTAAAACTGTAAACACACGACATCATGCGCCGCCAATAAGCTACGCACAAGTTCTGTCTGAAGAGGAGCTGAGGTGGAGACCAGTTTGTGCGGTACAGGACGTCCAAAGCGGGCCCGAAATTTAGTCTCACGATTATCACGGCCAAAATAATTACGATTAACGATTATATCACGGTAATTATTCAAGTTTCTGATGGTTTTAACTGTTACGGATGTGTTTAAAGAACTGTTATAGTCTTGTACTTTGTCGTCAGTGAGAAAAACTACGATCTAATGGAGAAGTTTCTGGATGAGCAGGGCCGTCAACTGACATTTGGGGGCCCAGGGGCGAGAAGTTTGACACGGGGCCCCCCGCTAATACAAATTAATAAAATCAAAATTAGAATCAGACGACTTTTATTGCCGTTGTCGGTGAACACAACTCACAGATTGGGAACTTTCTCTGGTGATAAAGTGCAACATAAAACACTGAATAATAATAATAATATGTAGAAATATAGCTGTTATAAATACAAATAAGGGCATGCATAAAGTTAAAAAAGATAAACAAAAAGAGAGATATGCTTAAAAATAAAATAGTCATAGAGGTAATAGGAAGAGCGTCCAATTCTGGGCCCCTAAACCCCAGGACAACAGACCCGTTTGTCCCCCCCGTTGACTCCCCTGTGGAAAAGTTGTTTTTTTTTTCCCATAGAGTTTCCGAAAAAATCATGTTACAAGTTTGAAGGTCAGGTCTAATCAGCTCTGGTGAAACTAATGACCACAATTTATTTAAAATCGGTTTCTGAAACTTTATAAACTGCAAAGTTATTAAAATATTTCATCGAATCTTGTGTTTTCAATGCACTTTTTGGACTTTATGTATATGAGTTAGCACGTAGCTGGTTAGCCTCCCTGTCTTTGAACTGTTAATATTTGGATTTTTCGAAAAGTCTATGGGGAAAAATGATTGGAATATTGACGTATGATACAACTACTACTACTATTACTGCTTACAAGGAGAAAAAGTATCAAAGTACTGCGAAACATCACGTATTCCCGCAGAATTATCAATGAGCGAAACCCTGACGTTCAAATCTGAGGTGAGAGAACTTTCACTTTGTTCAAAACGTCGTGCGACCAATGAGCTCCTTCGTTTCACACGCATCACTGAAATAAACAAATCTGATTGGACGGAAATGTTCGGTTGCGACTTGAGACGCAACGGAGGGAGCGTCAGATTGATATTCTTCTGGCTTTTTGTTTAATATATGAAAACTTTTAGACGTGTACATTTTCGCTGTAAACTTTGCGAGATTTGGGGGATTTTTACGATAACGTTTGAGCGATTTACAGTGGTTAAAATCAGTGGTAATGGAGCTAAACAGTTTTTTTCCTGCACATTCTGGTGATACAATGTCGATTATCTTTGTTGGCGATTATCACGATTATATAAAATGTCCCACAAACGATTATCATCGACCGTTTTTATCACGATCAACGATATTATTGTTTACTGTCCCATCCCTATTCCAAAAACGTCGAACGTCTTAAATGTTCTGTATCCATGTTCTTCTTCGTTTGTATTTATACATCACTTTTCTACCTTCAAGTCTTTTTTTTTTTTTATGTCGAGAGCGGGATTCGAACCAGCAACCTTGAGATCGCTCCACCAGCCGAGCTACCGTCGCTATAGTTTGTGCGGTACTTTTCCGTGCACTCCTTCAAACTCACGATCAGCGCGCGACGGGAGCAAAGCGGACCGCACTTTAGCCCACAGCGGAGCTACTGAGGGGGGCACAAACAAACCGAGAGCCCCCTGGAGGGACGGCGGTAGATGGAAAGATGAAAAAAACAGAGGAGACGTGGTTCGCTAGCGCCTATGTAGTCGTCTGTGGGGCCGTTCCATCACCCTAAAACGTACCCCCCACCCTCTCTCCACCTCCTCCTCCGACTTCCTCTCTTCTCTTTTCTTCGACCTCATGCCGTTACCTGCACTGCCGATTCCTGCGCTCGCTCTTCCCCCCGTGGATAACCCCTCTGGCTCTCCCTCGCGCCCCCCGGGGAGTTCCGCCTTGCTTCACCAGACTGTATCTCCACGGCGCCATCTTGTGTGACTAAAGCAGTGAAGGCGTTTCAGACGAGGTGCAGGTGTGAGATACCGAACTGTCATGTCGAGTTTGGTAAAGTTGCAAAGGAAAACCCGAGAGATTTAGTGCCAAACTAAAACAGCAGTTCAGGCAAAAAAAAAAAAAAAGAAAAAAAATGTTGGGTTTTAGAAGTGTGTGGAAAAACAAGGTGGGGTTGATGTATTATTGTTTCTCCAGGATCAGACGGGACGAGGCACAGCTCCAGTGAAGAAGAGGCCAAAGGAATTTCAAATAAATTCTGCAGTGAGGTGTACTACAGTGACAATTAATTAGATATTTTAAATGTCTGTATTTGTGTATTTAAACAAAAATAAAAAATAAATTAAAAATTAAAACAAAAATTAACATTACCATTAAAACAAAGAAATTAATTAAAAATAAATTAAAACAAAAATGAAAAGTTAAAAGTAAAAGTAAAATTAAAACAAAAATAAAATTAAAGCAAAAATTTAAATAAAAAAAAATTAACATTACCATTAAAAAATATATATTAAAAATAAATTAAAAGTAAAATTAAAACAAAAATAAAATTAAAGCAAAAAAATAAAAAATAAATAAAAATTCAAACTGAAATTAAAGCAAAAATTAAAATTAAAACAAAAATTAACATTACCATTAAAACAAAAATTTAAATAAAAAATGAAATCAAAATAAAATCAAAATAATTAAATTAAAATTAAAAGTAAAATAAAAAAATTAAATTAACATTAAAACTAAAATAAAAATTTAAATTAAAATTGGGAATGTCTGTGTAATTCCTGAGTCGTTCCAGGTTTGATCCTTAGCAAAAGAAAAACTCAACTGGACAAAAGTTTCATCCAAGCCACTTCCTTCAGTACATTTAGTCGCATTAATCAAGAAACTAATACTCAAAAATACATGTGCTGGTGTTACTGAATTTATAGCAAAAGAAAAATTCACTTCTGTCAACTGGACAAAAGTTTTCGAGTGAAGACGTTTCTTTGCTCGTCCAAGCCTCTTCTTCAGTTCTGGTCAGATTCCTGCTGGACACTGCCTTATATCTGTCTGAAGGAGGAGCTAACGACACTGAAGCTAACACCTGCTTGTTTAGCTACACAAAGTGAGAGCTTGCATAATCATTCAGGCCCCTAACGATAATAATTTAAGCAGAACACATGAAGAACGCCCTCTCTGCTTTAGGAAATCTAAATGGAGCTTCAATAGATCCAAGAGAGCCAAAAAAACAGGACAACAGAAAATCCGAACCTGCAGGAAAAGGTGTAACTATTCCCCACGGCTGGAGAGTTTCATAAAGCGTCAGAGGATTTTCAAGAGTTTATTGTGAGGGTTACGTCCTAAAAATAACCAGCAATGTAGTCAGATTTAATTTTTACAATTATTCTCTATGTTTTTGTCTGTAAAACTCCTCACCACACACTTTATACACTTTTCTCACACAGGCGTTAACATTTTCTCACATTTCACATCAGTCTCAACCACTTCATGACATCACAAGGTGGAACAGAGCATTATTGAAGGAAGGAAGGAAGGAAGGAAAGGGAAGGAAGGGAAAGGAAGAGAAAGGGAAGGAGGAAGGAAGGAAGGAAGGAAGGAAAGGAAAGGAGGAAGGAAGGAAAGAAAGAAGGAAAGGAAGGGAAAGGAGGAAGGAAGGAAAGGAAAGGAAGAAACTAAAAATGGATGGATGAAAGCAAGCAGTAGGAAAGGAGTGAGCTAGGAAGAAAAGAAGAAAAAGAAAAAAAATCGTGGGAGGGAGGATGAAAAACAAGGAAAGAAACACAGAAAGAAGAAAATAAAGAATAGTGGATGAAGAAAATATGATGAAGGAAAGAATTATGAAAAGGAATGAGCAGAAAGAAAGGAAGGAAGGAAAAGAAAGAAGAGAATGGAGGAGAAGGAAGGAAGGAAAAAAGAAAAGAAGTCAAGAAAAGTAAGTAAGAATGTTCTCACATTTCTCTCTCGTTTAAACTCTCTCAAAGTTCAAACCTTTGTAGGCGTCTTTGTCGGTGCAGAACGTTTCAGAGACAATTTGTTTTCACGAGAAAACACATTGCAAACGTACAGCACTTCAGAGTCACACTGCGATCCAACGTTTATGTAAATTTGTCTGGACACATTCTGTGCTGTACAGGAGACACGGCATTGAATTAGTTTCTCTTTAAGACAACCAAATGTATTAAAACACCGTTGAACTTTCAGCCAATTCCAACTTTCTAGCCCAATAACCCATCAAAAGTGCGACCGCGTACTTAAGACGAGGGGGGAACTTTTACTCGTATCGTCTCATCAGCTTATTATTATTATCAGCGTTTCCAAAAATGGGTTTAGGCTGTGATCACACACTGAGCCATCCGAGTTATGTTCTTTCAGTACAACTTCTTCTTATTCTTCTTATTTTAATTATTTTTTCCTATTCCAACACACGTTTTTTGAAGTACCCAGCATGTCTTCTTCCCCCCAAGTGTCCAAAAAAATCCTCTCCAATTCCATCAAACCAGATTTCCTCACTTAGCTCTAATTGTTTTGGGGGCGCTCATAATGCTGGTGTTAAGATACAGTCTATAAGATTTATGCCGGGGGCTTGGTACAACTGAGGTGAATATAATGCAATTTATGTCTCTGCCCGCATTGAAAAATCACATTAAAAACCCTATACCATGCTATCTTTCCCGAAACAATATCCACATTTTGAGACGCCCGACTGTGAATAATGCATTTACAGTGTATGAAAACAGGACCAATTAAAACCTCCCTTTGTCTTCTGCGGCGTCTTGTTGTTGCGTGATGTTGTTTAGCTGCTATCGCTACGTGGACTTGGGTATTTATGCTGAAAAAAACGCTAACAGCGACGCAGATTAGATTGAATTTTTCCTACACGGGTTGTAGCCATTTGGCAGAGCGCGTCCACATTACACCGAGAGGCGTTCCTAATAATAATAATAATCTGTTCGGCCGTTTTAGAAGTGGAACGTTCTTTGGGAATTATACAAACGAAGTGGTTTCCTTTGTATCGGTGAGAGCAGAAGTACTGTGCAAAGCTGCGAGGAAGTTGGGACGCTAAGTTCTGTCTCGTAAAAATGCGCATAACGTGTCAGCGATAGGTTACTTTACGGACGCTTTGCCCGCTAACGAGAAGGTGGACGGTTTGCTAACTATGAACATTGAGTGTTTTTGTGAATTTTGGACTTAAAAACCTGTAACGGAGAAAACTGACCTTTTGTGTTTAGTATATCTAGAATTTTGTACTTTTAGAGGCTCTTTTTGTTGACTTTTATTGTGTAGTGTCACTTTAAGTTTGTTTATACACCCTTACTTGTCCCAACATTCACAGAAGCTACTTATTATTATATACGAGCTTGTGTTACTTTCCTTTCTCCCCTGGAAACGGTTTGTAACAGTCCTATATTATGCAAAACTGACTCGTACATCTGTAGCTATCTGGTTGTTTGAATGTTCATGCACTGGTTCTGTGAGTGGGGTCGCTTTTCCGTAGATCTGACCTGTAACTTGGCCTGGTGGCGTTTCCTACTTGTCTCCATGGAGATAGAAACACACAAAATTGGCTCTTGTGAGGTTTAATTCATGTTATAATGATGTTACATCATCAAAAACAGACCCGGAGTTGTGTTTTGTTTCTTTCACACACGTCTGAGTAACTTTCTTAGCCAAAAAATGAATTTGGATGTTTATTGCACTGAAAAATTAACAAAAAAAAAAAAAAATAAATAAAAATAAATAAAATCCACAAACCTGACTCTTACTTGACCTGAAGGAAAACCTGATTTTGCCCTGGCTCATTATGTTCCGTAGTGTGTCATTAATCTGCAAACAAGCAGCTGATGAAACAAATCCAAGTTATTTCTTACACGGTTAAAAATTGACTCTTGTAGCTTTAAGTCGTGTTATAATGTTGTTACGTCCTCAAAAACAGACCTGGAGTTGTGTTTTGTTTCATTCACACATGGTTGAGTAACATCTCCAAAGTTCAAAATGCTCTGTTCCACCTTGTGATGTCATGAAGTGGTAGTTTTTTTTAAAGTTCACAGCTACATTTTACCTTTTGTTCAGTACAAATTGGCAAAACCAGGGTTGAAATGATCCAAATGATTCTAGTGAAGGTGTGTGGAGTTTAAAAACACAGTGGAGCACTTCCTGTATTACCACACGATGACATCACAAGGTGGAACAGAGTGTTTTCAGTTTCAGAAAATAACTCCTAAATATTCAGGATTTGTGTGAATGAAACAAAACACAACTCCAGGTCTGTTTGTGCTGAGGAAACAACATGGGCCCTTTAAAGATTCACTATGTAACTTTTCTGGTGTTACTTGATGTAAGTGCTTTACCTGAAAAGTTCCACAGTCTGGCATTAAACTCATCTATCTGCATTTATTCAATTACACGTCTTTTTATCGCTCAAATACACTGAAAAACATTGACTGAACCGCTCCACAGAACTGAACCGTAACTGGTCTGGTGTTAGAGGTTTGTCGCTATGGAACTAGATAAGTTTAATGCCATACTATGGAACATTACAGGCAAAAAAATGCATCTTAATGGAAATAAGTTGAAATACTCTCCACTAGAAAAGTTACATATTACACTTTTATGCTTTTTTTGTAGTTCTTTCCTTGTTTCTTTCAGATTTTTGTCATTTTAAATTTAACTAAGACTTATATCCAGGGGAGTTAACGGGGGAAAGACAAACGGGTCTGTTGTCCGAGGCCCCAAGATCTTAGGGGGCCCAGAATTGTCTCTTCTTCCCAACTCTTCCCATTCACTTATATTAGAGGGGGAGTGAGGATTTTTGCCCTGGGCCCCCAAATTTCTGTCACCGGGCCTGTATATATTTATATTTTTAAGAAAAACGCAAATTTTACTCACTCCAGCTTTTTAAATAACTACGAAAATGTATTGCACTGTGGTTAATTATATGTATTCCTTGATTAATTTGTAATAAATCAACTTTTTGATAGATTCTGACTCTTTTATAGACGAACGGAAGAAGACATCACAGTGACGATGTTCGCTAATACGCTAACGACTACAGCTACGTACATAAACCGCTGATAATAATGAAGGTTTGAGCTCGGCAAACACTGAACACTCATGTTTCATTTGAAAATCACGCCATATCCGAGCTGTTCGTTAAGACGTCTGCGGCTGAGTAAATGATTTAATCCGTGCTCCTGGCGGGTTCCCTACGGCGACAATAACCTTTGCCTTAAATGATCGATATCCGTCTTTCCTCCCGAGTCTTGGCGCTCGTGTCATAAAACTATAAAAAGTCATGATATAAAATGGTCTTGAAATATTTAACAAAGAGTAATAAGTTTGAGATGTACCTGTCTATTTAAAAGTCACTATTGTTGGAACCAATTAGACTCTATTACGAAGAAAAGTGGGTTGGTAAATGGTAAAGGTTTTTGTTTTTATATGGCACTTTTCCACCTTTTCTCGCAGACACTGAAACTCTACCAACTGAGCCACTGTCGTCCTGCGCACTACGTCACCTGCCAGTTTCAAAGTTCCACAATATGGCATTAAACTTTATCTCCAAAAGCAGTAAAATGCATGTTTTTCTAGGTACTTTTGCCGATAAAAACACTGGGATAGATACGTTTAATATTACACAGCTTGAGTACGACACGTTTTTATACAGCGCTTTTCCAACTTCAAGTCACTCAAAGCACTTCAAACGCTGGGGGCGAGGTGGGTGAAATGTCTTGCCCAAGGACACAACAACAGCATTCATGTATGGGAGCTGGAATTGCATCGCCAACCTTCAAGAGCGGGATTCAAACTGCCAACCTTCGCGTCAGTGGACAAACATTCCACCAACTGAGCTACTGTCAACCTCCGCTTGGTTGTTGGTTGTTTATAATTGGTCGGTGGTCTCATGAACGGTCAAAAGTCCTCAAAATGGAGTCCAAAACAATAAAAATCGGAGATACAGGGGTGTCCAAACTATGGCCCGGGGGCTAAATGCGGCTCTCAGGACAGTTTTTATGGGTCCGCACGCCTCCTGCTGAACCGGCCCAACTGATTAAAATATTAAATTAAACTATTTCTACCACTGTAACCTCAAACATCACATTTCAGTGCGATACAGACCTAAAATAAATGTGTTTTTAAGCTTTATTAATACAGCGGCTCCGTTTAATGATTAATCTATAATCTAGAAAACCAAGTAACAGATAAAACTATTCATTTACATCAGCAGTTCATGTATGTTTAGACCTTCCGCAACGACAAATGTTGAAGTGCGATATATTGCTGAAGTAAATCTAGACGATAAACGATAGTACTAGAATCATATCTGTGTAATCTACCTCAGTCGTCCAGGTCTGATCCGTAGTAAAAGGAAAATATAAAATCTGTCAACAGGACAAATCGTTGTAGGAGTGAAGACGTTTCGCTGCTTCGTCAGTTCTGGTCAGATTACTCCTGGACATTGCCTTATATTTGTCTGAAGGGAGGAGCTAACGACACTGAAACTGTAAACAGACATTCGGTTTGCCCTATTGTTCTCTTTGTTTTGCTTTGGGTCTAAAGATGGAGTTATAAACAGGGGATGGATGATGTCTAAGGCTTCCGTTCTTGTTCAAGGAAGGATCGTTAGAATCTTTCCTTACAAAAACTGCTTCCTTAACTCTCCTCTCAAACCATTTCTTTCCTTCGGCTCAGATCTGTACCTCACGATCCTCAAAGGAGAGTTTAACCGCTCCTTTGAAGATCGTGAGGTACAATAATCCAACCAGAACTGAAGAAGCGGCTTGGACGAGCAGCGAAAACGTCTTCACTCCTACAACGTTTTCTCCAGTTGACTGATTTTATATTTTTTCTTTTACTATTGATAATATTGAAGCCAAATCATAAAACGGAATCATCCACAAAAACGATGATGTACAATATGAACTGCAAGAAATAAATAACAGAAAACAACACTTCAGTAGTTATTTTTTGTCTGTAATGAGTCACAAAAGTTCATAATTCAATCTTCAATCTCAAATCTCATTGAAATGCAGAAAAATAACAAAAAAAATGTACAAAGAAGAAATCTCCACGATAAAATTAGTCACAGTTTAGTCCTGGATTAGTCTTGATTTAGTCCTGATTTAGTCCCCAATTTTAGTCCTTGTTTAGTCCTGAATTAGTCCCTGTGTAGTCCTGGATTAGTCCCGGTTTAGTCCCGATTTAGTCCTGGTTTAGTCCTTTTTAGTCCTGGTTTAATCCTTTTTTAGTCCTAGTTTAGTCCTGATTTAGTCCTGATTTAGTCTTGATTTAGTCCTGATTTAGTCCTGATTTAGTCCTGGTTTAATCCTTTTTTAGTCCTAGTTTAGTCCTGATTTAGTCCTGATTTAGTCCTGATTTAGTTCTGGTTTAGTCCTGGGTTAATCCTGGGTTAGTCCTGGTTTAGTCCTGGTTTAGTCCTGGGTTAGTCCTGGTTTAGTCCTGGGTTAGTCCTGGGTTAGTCCTGGGTTAATCCTGGTTTAGTCCTGGTTTAGTCCTGGTTTAGTCCTGGGTTAGTCCTGGGTTAGTCCTAGTTTAGTCCCAGTTTAGTTCCGGGTTAGTCCTGGTTTAGTCCTGGGTTAGTCCTGGGTTAGTCCTGGGTTAATTCTGGTTTAGTCCTGGTTTAGTCCTGGGTTAGTCCTGGGTTAGTCCTAGTTTAGTCCCAGTTTAGTTCCGGGTTAGTCCTGGTTTAGTCCTGGGTTAGTCCTGGGTTATTCCTGGGTTAATCCTGGTTTAGTCCTGGGTTAGTTCTGGGTTAGTCCTAGTTTAGTCCCAGTTTAGTTCCGGGTTAGTCCTGATTTAGTTCTGGTTTAGTCCTGGTTTAGTCCTGGGTTAATCCTGGTTTAGTCCTGGTTTAGTCCTGGTTTAGTCCTGGTTTAGTCCTGGGCTAATCCTGGTTTAGTCCTGGTTTAGTCCTGGGTTAATCCTGGGTTAGTCCTGGTTTAGTTCTAGTTTAGTCCTGGTTTAGTCCTTTTTTAGTCCTAGTTTAGACCTGATTTAGTCCTGATTTAGTCCTGGCTTAGTCCTGGCTTAGTCCTGGGTTAGTCCTGGGTTAGTCCTAGTTTAGTCCTGGTTTATTAAAACTATATTGTTCCATCTGTCTCGTATTGAGCGATAACTCGATCCAGTTTTCAGTCCATGCGCTAAAACAACTCCACTTGCTTTAAGAAACATGTCCAAAGCTGTGACCACATGTCCCGTGATGTGATTCACGAGCTCGTCTGAGAGTCGTGGAGTCAGGACGAGTCTCTCCAACACGAGGAAACCACGACCTTTAAAACTTCACTGTAAACAACGAGCTGAAATAAAAGTGCTGAGTCCGCCAGAGCAGCGCCGCTTGTCTAATGTGTTCTCAGTGAGGACGCTCGCACAAACAGGCTGCGTCGTTTTACAATTAGGGACGTTATTGATTCCCTCCTCGATCGCTCGCTGATAAGAGCCACTGACGCCTCGGGGCAGACTGATAGAGACATGGCAGCGATTCTGTGAGTGTCTGACCACCGCCAATTACGCTGAAAGTCAAAAGTGTTCAACGTCCTGTACGCATTAGGCTTTATGCACAGTAGCGCGCTAGCTAGGTCACCGTGGCTCGACGCTAACAGTCACTTTTGTCTGTTTAATCGCTCAGTCGTCCAGGTCTGAGACAGAGTAAAAGAAAAATCCAAATTCTGTCAACTGGACAAAAGATTCTCTGTCAACTTCTACAACAATCACTTTTATTAGAAACAGAAAATATGAAATAAACTTTGATCAATCTATCCATTTTCTTCTGCTTATCCGGGGCAGCAGTCTAAAGCAGGGACTCCCAGACTTCCCTCACCCCAGACAAGTCCTCCAGCTACTACGGTGGGACCCCAAGGTGTTCCCAGGCCAGCCGAGAGACACAGCCCCTCCAGCGTGTCCTCCTCCTAGTGGGACATGGGAACACCTTCCTAGGGAGGCGTCCAGGAACCATCATGAACAGACGCCCGAGCCACCTCATCTGGTTCTTCTCGACATGGAGGAGCAGCGACTCTACTCCGAGCTCCTCCACCTAACCCAAAGGGGGCGCCACTCATTCGCGACACTCATTTTGACCGCTTATTCCCGCGATCTCGTCCTGTCGGTCATTACCCAAAGCTCATGACCGAAGGCGAGGGTAGGAACGTAGACTGACCGGTAAATCGACAGCTTTGCCTTTAAATAATAATAAATAATAAATAAACAACCTATTAAAAATCTAATTAATTAAAATAAAGCGTACCCAGTTATTTTAATATTTGGAACACTCCAGTTTGTGGTGTTGTTTTAATATTTATTATGCCTCAATATTAGCATTAGCATTAGCACTGAGACACAAACATCTCCCTTCATCCTCATCTGTGACGTTTTAATTTTATGTTTTCAGGGACAGATCCACCTGCAGATCCTTGTCCACCGCCTTATTTTACAGAGATTAAATTGGAGGAAATAGTGACGCAAACAGTGAGGTGCAAAGAGAGTATTTCAGCAACATTTTGACTTTCCCCTGTACAGATATATCACATAAGCAGCTCTAGAGGTCAAAATATGTCCGTTGTTTGCTGTCCGCATCTATTTAGAAACCGTTTTATTGTCCAGTAACAAGGAAGTGCACGTTAGCATCCATGGCAAAACTTCGCACCTGGTTTGTGAGAGCTAAAAGTGCTTATAAACTCATCGTGGTGAATCATTAGGATGCTCTGAATGCATAAGATAAATGAGGAACAACTGCAAATGGTTTAAAATGAAGGTTTAAAGAGTAAAAATCAGGTGCAGAACGTTGAAAACAAAGAAAGTGGGTGAAATATCTTGCCCAAGGACACAAGAAAATACAGTGGAATTCAAAAAAACTAATCTATCAGCTGTCGGAGCGTTGAAATTGAAAAGTTAGGATCGTTACCGTAGCAATTAATAAGTCAAAATGAAATAGTATCTTGAATGGTCAACAGCACCTAACAGGAAGCTCTTAAACAGGTCAGTCTAATTTAAAGTTGTTGCAGACAATACTAATATTACGAATCCTACCTCTACAATTTCTACTTCCGTTGCCATGGTAAATACTTCTATTAATAGGAAAGTCAAGTTTATTTGTACAGCACAATTGGTACACAAAGTATTTTAATGTGCTGTACAGAATAAGAAAGACATTATAATCATTTAAACATCAACAAGACATCTTCAGGAAGTGAGACAGGTTTTATCTGCAGAAAACTCAAGTGCTGATTCACCATGTTTAGTGCTGATTTAGTCCTGGTTTAGTCCTGGTTTAGTCCTGGTTTAATTCTGATTTAGTCCTGGTTTAGTCCTGGTTTAGTCCTGGTTTAGTCCTGGTTTAATTCTGATTTAGTCCTGGTTTAGTCCTGGTTTAGTCTTGATTTAATCCTGGTTTAGTGCTGGTTTAGTCCTGGTTTAGTCTTGGTTTAGTCCTGGTTTAGTCCTGGTTTAGTCCTGGTTTAGTCCTGGTTTAGTTCTGGTTTAGTGCTGATTTAGTTCTGGATTAGTCCTGGTTTAGTCCTGGTTTAGTCCTGGTTTAGTCCTGGTTTAGTCCTAGTTTAGTCCTGGTTTAATCCTGGTTTAGTCCTGGTTTAATTCTGGTTTAGTCCTAGTTTAGTCCTGGTTTAGTTCTGGTTTAGTGCTGATTTAGTTCTGGATTAGTCCTGGTTTAGTACTGGTTTAGTCCTGGTTTAATTCTGGTTTAGTCCTAGTTTAGTCCTAGTTTAGTCCTGTTTAGTCCTGGTTTAGTTCTGGTTTAGTTCTGGTTTAGTCCTGGTTTAGTCCTGGTTTAGTCCTGGTTTAGTCCTGGTTCAGTCCTGGTTCAGTCCTGGTTTAGTCCTGGTTTAATCCTGGTTTAGTCCTGGTTTAATTCTGGTTTAGTCCTAGTTTAGTCCTAGTTTAGTCCTGTTTAGTCCTGGTTTAGTTCTGGTTTAGTTCTGGTTTAGTCCTGTTTAGTCCTGGTTTATCCCTGGTTTAGCCCTGGTTTAGCCCTGGTTCAGTCCTGGGTTAGTCCTGGTTCAGTCCTGGTTCAGTCCTGGTTTAATCCTGGTTCAGTCCTGGTTTTGTCCTGGTTTAGTCCTGTTTAGTCCTGGTTTAGTCCTGGTTTAGTCCTGGTTTATCCCTGGTTTAGCCCTGGTTCAGTCCTGGTTCAGTCCTGGTTTAGTCCTGGTTTAATCCTGGTTTAGTCCTGGTTCAGTCCTGGTTCAGTCCTGGTTTAATCCTGGTTCAGTCCTGGTTTTGTCCTGGTTTAGTCCTGTTTAGTCCTGGTTTAGTCCTGGTTTAGTCCTGTTTAGTCCTGGTTTATCCCTGGTTTAGCCCTGGTTCAGTCCTGGTTCAGTCCTGGTTCAGTCCTGGTTTAATCCTGGTTTAGTCCTGGTTTAGTCCTCAGAGTGTCAGATATTTCACTAACATATCTGAGATGTACTTTGGTACTAGACCATGGAGAAACTTCTAATATTACACTACTTTTACAAACAGTACTACAACTTTAAGTATCCGTACTGTACACACTTTAGTCATTAAATTACTGCAGCTAAAAATTTAAAATATACATGACATTTTCCCTGGGAACCTTCTGAAATACCAAAATATGCATATAGTTTGAAAAGTTTTACCTGTTTTAGTGTATTTAGTACTACTCAAACTCATTCTTACACCTCGCTAATTACTTCAAGGTATATTTTTACTTCACTATTATAATTTAGAAGTTTACATTTTGGGCTACTCCCACCATTTTTTGTCAGTCTCCACCTTATCATTCACTTAGAAGTAAAGTACTGCAGTGTTAAGAAGTGACTTGTAACGTGGCGGTGGTTCGTCTGTGCAGCAGCGCTAACGCCGAACCAAAAGGTCACCGTGTATCCCGCTCTCCCCTGCAGTCTTATCTAATCCCGTAGGTGCGTCGGTCTCGGATTCTGACGATAAGCTCCTGTACTATCAAAAAGTCATACTCCAATTCGCCGCGTCAACTTTTCCGCTGGTTTCTTAACACTCACGTAACAGACTGTACAACGGTCAAATGAAGCTAACAGAGGCTAGCACTTATAGCGGCGAATTTGGAGCCGAGTTCCACGTTTGGAATTCCGACAGCGAGTATCATAGCGACCGAAGAGCCAATCCGGAGCGAGGCTGTTGAAGGTAACGCCCCTTCCCGCCTGCACCGCCGGTTTAGCAGGGAGCTAGCACAGGTTTAAGCACAGAACAAATCTTCCCTCACTTCAAGGCGTTCCCAGGCCAGAGGAGAACACCTTTGGGATCCATCGGAGGAGCTGGACAAAGTGTCTGGGAAGAAGTCGGGAAAGAAGTGGAAGAACCTGGATGCGTAATTTAAATCTAGACAATGTATTTCATAATCAAGCTGTGGCATCAAGGCCCTTCATTGCCGCTTGCTGGTGTAACTGGGTCTCACAATGACACATGTACGCTGCTAGTGCTGGCCTGGTGTCTTAGTTCTGTTTCAGTCGTGGTTTAGTCCTGGTTTAGTTCTGGTTTAGTTCTGGTTTAGTTCTGGTTTAGTCCTGGTTTAGTCCTGGTTTAGTCCTGGTTCAGTCCTGGTTTAGTCTCGATTTAGTTCTGGTTCAGTCGTGGTTTAGTCCTGGTTTAGTTCTGGTTTAGTTCTGGTTTAGTTCTGGTTTAGTCCTGGTTTAGTCCTGGTTTAGTCCTGGTTCAGTCCTGGTTTAGTCTCGATTTAGTTCTGGTTCAGTCGTGGTTTAGTCCTGGTTTAGTTCTGGTTTAGTTCTGGTTTAGTCCTGGTTTAGTCCTGGTTTAGTCTCGATTTAGTTCTGGTTCAGTCCTGGTTTTGTCCTGGTTTAGTCCTGGTTTAGTCCTGGTTCAGTCCTGGTTTAGTCTCGATTTAGTTCTGGTTCAGTCCTGGTTTAGTCCTGGTTCAGTCCTGGTTCAGTCCTGGTTTAGTCCTGGTTTAGTTCTGGTTTAGTCTCAATTTAATTCTGGTTTAGTCCTGGTTTAGTCCTGGTTTAGTCCCAGTTTAGTCCTGATTTAGTCTTGATTTAGACAACATATTTCATGATCAAGTTATGTAGTTTAATCTATCTTCATATAAATACTTACTTTGTTTGCTAACACGTTTTTTTACATAAATATTAGTTTTTCATATGTACAGACAAAATTCAACGACGAAAATTTAGGGACCCAGGGAAAAAAACCTCACAGTGTCCGTTTGAAGAGAGAGTTTAATTCTGGGCCCCCTAAGACCCTGGGGCCCCCGGACAACAGACCCCTGTGTCCCCCCAATCGTCGACGCCCCTGCTCATGTGCTGTTTTAGTCTTTTGGATGCATTTTGGGTCAGATACTTAGAGATACGTAATAGTTTTGAGTTCTTTTGCCACGCCCCCTTCTGAGTGGACAGATCGATGCTCCTCTCGTCTCTTTCACCTCTGTCCGGTTTGAAGTGCCAGCAAATCACAAAATATAGAGGATTTGCTGAAGAGATTAAGACATTTTCAGCGCTCTCGTCTGCCCCCGTTTTTTTTCCCAGTTTTGGAGGTGAAGAAGTGACCCAATCGTACACCGCGGCGCTCCGGAAAAATACAAACCAAATGAATAATTACACCTCAGACGACAATCAGACTCAAGTCCAAAGAACCAAATGTGATACTAAAGGTCACGGCTCTGATTTGGACTGAGCTGATCCCGTCACATTTCAGGAGTGAAACTGGGACGGACCTGGTCAGGGCTCGGATGAGAGACGGCCGGGAATATCAGGAGACACACTGGAGGGCGACGGGCAAACATTTGTTGTGTCCTCAGGCAAGACACTTCAGCCACACCTAGAAGGAAAAAGGTGTGTGTGTATGTGTGTGTGAGTGTGTGTCAGTGTGTGTGTTTCTGCATGTGCTTGAGTGTGTGTGTGTGTGTGTGAGTAAATGTGATTGTGTGCATGTGTGTGTGATTGTGAGTTGGGGTGAGCGTGTGTGTGCATGTGCAAGAGTGTGTATGTGAGAGTGTGCAGGGGTGTGTGTGTGTGTACGTGTGCGTCAGTGTGTGTGTTTCTGCATGTGCTTGAGTGTGCGTTTGTGTGTATGAGTAAATGTGGGGGTGTGCATGTGTGTGTGATTGTGAGTTTTGTGGGGGTGTGTGTGTGCATGTGCAAGAGCGTGCATGTGAGAGTGTGCAGGGGTGTGTGTGTGTACGTGTGTGTGAGTGTGTGTCAGTGTGTGTGAGTAAATGTGATTGTGTGCATGATTGTGAGTTTGTGTGTGCATGTGTGTGCATGTGCAAGAGTGTGTATGTGGGAGTGTGCATGTGTGCGATTGTGTGCACGTCTGTGTGAGTGCCGATGGAGGTCAGAGGGGCCGATGGTGCAGATCGCCAGCCTCACTTGTGTCAGTCTGTCCCAGGGCAACTGTGGCTCCAATAGTATATTCATAATAAGCACCTCTGAGTGTCCAAAAATCGCTGTGTAAATCTAATTTATTCCTAAAACAAAAACTAAAATCTAATTATTCACGATCACAGTCACATAAATATTCATACAGAGGTTGGACAGAGGGAAAGTGTCTTGCTCAAGGACACAACACTGCAGGTAGCATCAAACAACCAAACTTCAGATTATAGCTTATGTAAAAAATACTCAAAACTAAACTTAAAAGTAAAAATTTCCACCAAATCACTAAGCCTCTAAAGTGCCTTGCTCAAGGACACAACCACAGTATGGACCCGTGGGATAGGATTTGAACCATCAACTTTCAATTTAGCTGGTGGGACAATAGGAAGGAAGTGTGAAGTGCAGCAACGTCGGTTCTTTTTAAAGACAATAGTAACAGCCATCATCTTTAAAAAGTCGCTATGTTTAAAAAAAAAACACCAATTTACGCTTTTCCATTGTCTTTAAGTGTCTTGCTCAAGGGTACACAGTGACAGCACGAACAAGGAACTGAGATTCAAACCAGCAACTTTCAAATTACGTCGGCACCGTGTATGTTCAAGCTAAAGAAAGTCAAAAGGCATCACTTAAGAAGAAGAAGAAGAAGAAGAAGAAGAAGAAGTGCATCCGGACGCGTTTATCCGGAGGAGACTGCACAGTTTTCATTGGTCCCTTGTGGATCTCGGCTAAAATGTGCATAATGACCGTAGTAGATAGTCCACATTAGCTCCACATGTAAACATAGATTTTCCCCTCTGCTACACTTGTACTGCACTCATTACAAGCAAAACATTCCCGGAGCCATTTAGGGAATTTCAACCACGCTCCAACTCACCCTGCAGTTGTGTTCTCATTTTTAAGGGCTTTTTATGAGGCCAATCCGGCATCAACAGCATCATATCCAGTTTATCCCCGGGGTTGGAGAAGAGGATCACACTTTTCCTAATTCTGAGTGAAGTTATGTTGAGTTAAAGCTGGACCGCGGAACTTTTCAACGTTAAAATGTGACATAGTGTGGCATTAAAGAGCTGATATCGCGCTATTTTTGACGATTTACGATATGTTATCATGTCGTTTCGTCATCACAAACAAACCTGGAGTTGTGGTTCTTTTTGTTTCTTTCACACGTTTCGAATTTGCGTATTTACGGTGTGTTCGTTTCTCAAATGGAAAACACCCTGTTCCACCTTGTGATGTCATCTGGGAATACAGGAAGTGCCCCGCTGTGTTTTAAAACTCCATAAATCTTCCACGATCTAGGGATTAAACATGGCCGCCCATTAAAGTCAATGGGTCGTACTCAACGGCACATCTCGCGAGTTTAGATTTTAGCAGCTACGTACATGCGGCGTTGAGCTAGCGCCGAGACGAGAGCGAGCGGAGCGGCCACAACGACGACAAGGGAATAATAAATAAATTACAAATGATAAATTATAATGTTTATGCTTCCAGGAGCTTCTGAGCCAGGTTCTAAAAGAGTTTGGCTCGTTCATGTCGCTCACACGCCCGTTTATGTCGTACCACGTGACCGCTCCAACCAATCAGAGCTCGATATTAGCTAGAGCGGACATAGAGCGTAGCCCAAGCTAACGGTTAATTTTTTAAGACGACAGACGAAAATAGGTAAAAATCGCCACAAAAATCGATCTTTGTGAAATCTGTAGGTGCACTGACCGCCGAACACGAGCAGTTTGAGGAAAATCGTTTCTGGCCGGGAGGGATTTTTTTCGTTTTTTTCGTTTTAATACCAAAGAGTGACCGCTAGTCCAACTCGAGACGGCTTTAAGCAGCAGCGCCCTCCACGAGACACCTTCATTTCTAGAAACATTTGGATGATTTCAGTCCTGGAACTTCCAATCTCGGCTTGAACGGAAGGTAAAAAGCAGCTGTTAGCTCGAAAACTACCACCTCATGACATCACAAGGTGGAACAGAGCATTTTGAGCCATGGAGATGTACACAGTCTAGTAATAAACGGTTACTCAAACGTGTGCGAATGATAAAACACAACTCCAGGTCTGTTTTTGAGGAGGTAACAACATTATAATGTGACTTAAACCTCACAAGAACCAATTTTTTGTAATATCGGACCTTTAAGATTTAAGATTCTCACAAAGTTTAACAAAAATGCTAATATCTGCGCCTTAGTTCAGCTGCGTTTTCGCTCTCTCTTCGAATTGCCCTGGACCAGTTCGGAGCTGAGTGCCGTTTCGCTCTGTGCTGTAAAAGAGTTTAACACGAGTGCAGAGGGAGAGCGGGGCCCCCTGTGTCCCCCTCATTACAGTTCATTTGTCTGTGATTCCACTTGGCTCCGTGAACAGTTTGCCCTGGTGCGCTGGAGTCCGGTGAGTGTGGAAGTGGGATCAGCGCGGGGACGGCCAGGAAAAAACTCAAATGTATGGATTTATAAGCGGAATTAATAGATTTTCAAGAAGGTTTTTAAAAGACTTAACAGATATATGGACGAACTGAACAGATGTCAGATTCAGTCCTGTTTAGTCCTGGTTTAGTCCGGGTTTAGTCCGGGTTTAGTCCTGGTTTAGTCCGGGTTTAGTCCGGGTTTAGTCCGGGTTTAGTCCGGGTTTAGTCCGGGTTCAGTTCTGGTTCAGTCCTCATTCAGTCCTGAGTTAGTTCTGGTTTGGTCCTGGTTCAGTCCTATTTTAGCCCTGGTTTAGTTCTCTTTTGGTCCTGGTTTGAATCTGGTTCAGTCCTGGTTTAGTCTTGGTTTAGTTCTGGTTTGCTCCTGGTCCTGGTTTAGTCCTGGTTTGGTCCTGGTCCTGTTTTAGTCCTGGTTTAGTTCAATTTCAGTCTTGGTTTAGTCCTGGTCCAGTCCTGGTTTAGTCCTGGTTCAGTCCTGGTTTAGTTGTAGTTTAGTTCTGGGTTGGTCCTGGTTCAGTCCTGGTTTAGTCCTGGTTCAGTCCTGGTCTAGCCCTGGTTCTGGTTTAGTCCTGGCTCAGTCCAGGTTCAGTCCTGGTTCAGTCCTGGTTTAGTCCTGGTTCAGTCCGGGTTTAGTCCGGGTTTAGTCCTAGTGTAGTCCTGGTTTAGTCCTGGTTTAGTCCTGGTTCAGTCCGGGTTTAGTCCTGGTTTAGTCCTGGTTCAATCCGGGTTTAGTCCTGGTTCAGTCCTGGTTTAGTCCTGGTTCTGATTTAGTCCTGGTTCAGTCCTGGTTTAGTCCTGGTTTAGTCCTGGTTTAGTCCTGGTTTAGTCTTAGTTCAGTCCTTGGTTTAGTCCTGGTTTAGCAGAACAAAACCTTGTAAACCTGGTTCAGTACCATTTCCTTTTTTTTTTTGACCAAATCCACACCAGGTTCTGTTAATTCTTGTAAACTATAATTAGCCAATTAAAAACTAATAGATCTGCACACGAAGTTCAAATAAGATTCAGAGCTGACATGACGTTAACTGTTCAGAGGCTGTTAGCACGAACCATTAGCATCGACCATTTACCATCACAACAAGACGCTATAGTTAAAGACACTTATGTAAAGGCAGAAAACCATTATCAGCGAGCGGAAAGTAGGTCAAACATACAGAGATCACAGTATTTCACAATGTAAATGACATTAGACACATCCAGGGCCGTCGGCAGGGGGGGAAAGGGGGTTTATTGGCCCCGAATCGGATTGTCCTATTACTTACTATTAGAGGGGGCCCATGTGAGGTTTAGGCCCCGAAATTTTCTGTCGTTGGGTCTGGAGACAACAAGATATTTATGAGTTATATGAGGACTGAAGACAGAGGCAGAAACATCTAAACTTCATGAGTCCATCAAGGCTTCGGTCACTTGTTGCTTTTGGGAGCAGTTTGCCAAGAAATGGAGAGTGACCAGTAAGTTCTAGTTTAATCCTGGTTCAGTCCTTGTTTGGTTCTGTTTTAGTCCTGGTAAAGTGCTGGTTCAGTCCTGGTTCAAGCCTAGTTTGGTCCTTGTTCAAACCTGGTTCAGTCCTGGTTTAATCCTGGTTTAGTTCTTGTTCAGTTCTGATTCAGTTCTGGTTTAGTCCTGGTTTAATCCTGGTTTAGTTCTTGTTCAGTTCTGGTTCAGTTCTGGTTTAGTCCTGGTTTAATCCTGGTTTAGTTCTTGTTCAGTTCTGGTTCAGTTCTGGTTTAGTCCTGGTTTAATCCTGGTTTAGTTCTTGTTCACTTCTAGTTTGGTCCTAGTTCAGTCCTGGTTCATTTTTGGTTTAGACCTTGTTGAGTCCTGGCTCAGTCCTGGTTCAGTTCTTGTTCGGTTCTGGTTTAGTCCTATTTCAGTCCTGGTTTAATCCTGGTTTAGTCCTGGTTTAATCTTGGTTCAGTTCTGGTTCAGTCCTGGTTCAGTCCTCATTCAGTCCTGGATTAATCCTGGTTTAGTCCTTTTTTAGTTCTTGTTTGGTCCTATTTTAGCCCTGGGTTAGTCCTTGTTAAATCCTGGTTTAGTCCTGGTTTAGTCCTGGTTCAAATACATCTTAAATAACTGAGTACATCGAGGCTTCGGTCACCTGTTGCTTTTGGAACAGATTTGCCAGAAATAACATTCATGAGCCGCAGTGACACAGAAATTGTTTTAAAAAAGTGAACAAGTTTCATCAAATGAAATCTTGTCTTTTTGAGCTTTTAGCCAAAGAGTTGACAGAAAACTGCAGTCGTACACATAAAAAAATAATAATAATCGGGTACTTTAAATACTTTGGTCACTCTGTATTTTCGCTCATGTTTTTTCCCTACACTTCCAGGCCCTTGTCACACTGACGGATACGATCATAACATCTATAAAAATGCTAATGTAGACATCGCCATAGCGGCACAGCAGGATCCAGCTCGGAGATAAAACTGGAAAAACATGACAATTAAAAGCATTGGAACTGCCATCTGCTGGTGTCTTTTCAACTGCAACTTTTTCTACGCGTCGAGCTAATGAAGCAACAACTAATTAAAATGCTGCCTTTTTGTTGAGCTAAAATACAATGTTTATGCTGCTCTCTCTTACCAGCCTGCTTCATAGACCATTAATATTCAAATTTTAGTTTTTCGGGCCTGGCTTTAAGAATGTATTTCATTTTGGACAAACACGCAAAGTCAGGGCATGTTTGACTTTGAACTTTCCAGATTATAAAGTCATTGCCGTACAGGGAATGTGGTTTTTATTTACGGCGAGATCGCATTTAAAGGCATTACCGACCGCCCCAACGCCATTTAATGTCATCTGTTGTGATTCGAATAGTGTGGCCAAAAAATGGATTCAGCAAAACACATCTGCACTTTTATATTCGTTGTCTGTGGTCCAGGTTAGTCGTCCAGGTCTGATCCATAGTAAAAGTGTATAATCTATAACCTTTAATGGCCCTACCTGTAGTCGGTAGGGTCATTAAAGGTTGAATTTGAGGTTGATTAAGGCTGAAACTGGAGACAACAGCTGTTTACAGTTTTAGGGTAGTTTAGCTCCTCCCTTCAGACAGATACAAGGCAGTGTCCAGCAGTAATCTGACCAGAACTGAAGAAGCGACTTGGACGAGCAGCGAAACGTCTTCACTTCTACAACATTTTGTCCAGTTGACAGATTTAACGTCTGGTTAAACATGGATCATCTACAGTGGCAATGTGATTTTAACTTTTCTACAGAGACATATTTGCATGTTTGGGCAAAATATGAAGGAGGTTGGTATAAAATGTAATTGTCTTGAATGTGGCCAAAGTGACTGAAATAATGGGGACTGTGCAGTGAATGGAATGTGCAATAAGTATAATGTGCAATGTGCAATATTTTGTATGGTGCAATGAGTGTAATGTGCAATTCGGGGAACTGTGCAATGAGAGGAATGTGCAATATTTTGTATGGTGCAATAATAGGAATTGTGCAATGTGTGTATGGTGCAATGAAGGGAAATGTGCAATGAGTGAAATGTGCAATATTTTGGATGGTGCAATAATGGGAACTGTGAACTGAGCATAATGTGCAATGAGTGGAATGTGCTATTAAGGAAAATGTGCAATTAAGGGAAATGTGCAATGAGTGTAATGTGCAATATTTTGTATGGTGCAATAATGGGAATTGTGCAATGTGTGTACGGTGCAATGAAGGGAAATGAGCAATGAGTGAAATGTGCAATTAAGCAAACTGTGCAATGAGTGGAATGTGCAATATTTTGGATGGTGCAGTAATGGGAACTGTGGAATGAGTGGAATGTGCAATTTTTATTTTGGCCTATAATCTGGTGTGTTTACATTCATGTTATATCATGTCTGTTCTTTAGCATTGTCCCAATCAAATAAATAAATAAACAAATGAGAAGAGTGGGATTCGAACTGCCAACCTTCAGATCAGTGGACAAACACTCTACCAACTGTGCAACTGTCACCCTCCTAACCCCTGACCCCTGACCCTTACCCCTTAACCTATATATTAACCCATACAGCTCTGAACATTAAAACTATTAGATCTAGTAATACACAGTTTGGGGGCGGGTCCATATAAAGTGTGTGTCCAGAGTTTAGTAATCACAATGCCATACACACACACACACACAGTTGACATATAAAACCACTTCAGGCATGTTTTTGAGGAGCGAGCCTTATCGTCGTAGAAAGCTCCAAAAAGCTGATTTTGCATAATACCCCCCTCTTTAATTATAATCCCGCTGAGAAGAAAATCACTTTATTCTCTGAAATGACTGAATTAATTTAAGTTTAGGAGCATCTATAAGAACTACCACACACACAAGTACAAATACACACACGGACGCACACACAGAAGCCCATATGCACTCAGCTCACAGTCCCCAGATTGACAAACTCAGCAAGACCGGCTCCGGATGGCACTTTTCTTTCTGTTTCCGCCTGACAGAGCTATCGACACTGCTCAGGTGGTGCCCCATCTGCTTACATGCATTTAAAGTACACTCGCACACTCCCGCTGGGTTTACACGTCTTACGAGGACATTACATTGACGTGTGTTCATTTCCTAGAGTCCAACTTTAACCTTGTGACTGTGTAATTTCTCTGCTGGAGGGAGCGTCTGCCGCCGAGATGTTATTTCTTTATCTATGTCGATCTTGCGTTTATTCAGTTACAGTTGTTTTTATTGCTCAAAAATATCTGTGTTCTTTATTGTGATGCATTTTTATCGCCTCTCCACACATCTCACCTGTAACTTTTGGCATCACCTACTTGTCTCCACTTGGATAGGTAGGTTTAATGCCTCAGTGTGGAACATTCCAGACAAAACAACTTATCTCCATAAAGACAAGCAAGTTGATTAGAAGTATATCTGAATTAACTGGACATAGCTAACCCGCTAGCTGCCGCGTTCCAAATAGAAAGTGAGCATGGGCTGCGCTTCTAGCTCCATCGACTCTAGCTCCAATTCACTTTCTATTGAAAATCTGTGTCTCCTCTCTCTGTACCTGCTGCTGTCAGACTCGTCATTTTGGTCTTAAAATGTCCGTATTAACCCACTCTACATGATCTTGGCGTATTTATTTCACTATTGTCTCCGTAAATCAAGATATGAGCATTAATAACACACAAATCAGGTGCTTCCTTCCTTTCCCTGAGGTCACTCTCATTAGCGTTAGCAACAGGTTTGATTGACCCACTCCCTGCTAAATCAGTCGTACAGGCACAAAGGGACGTTACCTTCAACAGCCTTGCTCTGGATTGGCTCTTTGGTTGCTATGATACTCACGGTCGGAATTCCAAACATTCCAAATTGGCCACTATAACCTCTAGCCTCGATTAGCTTCATTTGGCTGGAGCTGAACGCTACGGGTAACGTCACACTCACTCAGTCCGCTTCTTTACACAGTCTATGGTTTTCAACTTCCTTTTCTATGCAACATTTTGAGGACTTTTTCCCCATTCAAAAGACATAACATTTAGTTTTAAAACACTAATCGCCATAGCAACGGTCATACATTTCCCCCGTTCTGAAACCCATGAATAGATAAGCAGATAATACTCCTCCAGTAACAAATAGCACTTTATAAAATCTATTTGGAGCTGGTTCTAAGTGTAGTCCCGTAGCCATATGTCGGAGTAATTGCATCAGTCTGTTGTGGTCAGTGAATCCGTGCGGTCCCAAATGCCCATGCGCCCAAAGTGACCAAAGATGGAGCGGCCGTGGCCTTTGTAGAGAAGAGCCGAGAGCGTACGCACAGCAGCAGATGGACAGCAGCGCGCCAAGTCTACAACTCTAAATGCACACAGACACGTGGAAAATACCCAGAGTGTCATATTTAAACTAACGCACAGGTTAAACAAATACAGGACTAAGAGAAGTTTAAAGGGCCCATGTTACACTATGTTCAGATCTGTGTTATGATGTCGTTTCCTCATCACAAACAGACCTGGAGTTGTGTTTTTGTGTTTCATTCACACATGTTTAACACACAAACCCTGCATATTTAGGCTGAGTTCTTCTCTCAAACTGAAAACACTCTCTTCCACCTTGTGATGTCATCGTGTGGTGATACAGGAAGTGCTCCGCTGTGTTTTTAAACTCCACACACCTTCATTTCTAGAATCATTTGGATGATTTCAGCCCTGGAATTGTCAATCTCTACTGAACTATAAAGTAAAAACGTAGCTGTTTAACTTGGAAACTACCACTTCATGACATCACAAGGTGGAACAGAGCGTTTTGAGTTTTGGAGATGCAGACAGACTGATAATAAAGGGTAAACAAAACACAACTCCAGGTCTGATTTGAGGAGGTAACAACATTATGACAAGACTTAAAGCTCACAAGAAACAATTTTGCGTAATATAGGAGCTTTAAAGAGGAGGTATTACACTGCTATTTCTTATTTTTGGCACTTCAAGTCTCAACTCCCTGCACTAAGTCACTCCCCCTTCAGAGCGCTATCACAATGCAAAAAGCTTGGAAAACTCACCTGTTGAAAATGGCCTCACGTGTCACGAAAAGCTCTATACAAGTGTGATGTATTATTATCATTATTATTATCATTATTACTACTACTATTATCACTAAAATTATTATTTTATCATTATTGTCATTATTATTATAACTGTTTTTATTATTACTATTATATTATTATTATTGTTATGTATTTATTTAATTATTATTGTCATTGTTGCTATTTCTATTGTCACTATTACTATTATTTTTATTATTATTATATTATTGCCATTATTATTATTATTACTAGTATTATCATTATTACTACTATTTTCATGATCATTATTATTATTATAATTTTTATTATTACTATTATATTATTATTATTATTATTATTATTATGTATTTATTTTATTATTATTGTCATTATTGTTGCTATTTCTATTGTCACTATTACTATTATTTTTATTATTATATTATTGCCATTATTATTATTAGTATTATCATCATCATTATTATTATAATTGTTTTTATTATTATTATTATGTATTTATTTATTTTATTATTATTGTCATTATTGTTGCTATTTCTATTGTCACTATTACTATTATTTTTATTAATATTATTGCCATTATTATGATCATCCTTCTTCTTCTTCTTCTCCTTCTTCTTCTTATTATTACTATTGTTGCTATTATTATTATTGATATTATTATTACTCAAATAAGTAAGTCATAAATACAAGAAAAGCATCAATTTAAAATAGATTTAAACCTCCAGTCGTTTCTGCTACACCTCGTGTTGGAGTCGGGTGGATGTACACGACGATACAAAATGTCAAGGTGTTTTCATGTTTATCAGCGCAGCACATTATGAACGACGTTATATAACACAAAGAGCTCAGGCTTCACTCGGCGCCGTGATAAAACACCTGTCCCAATCTCAACTCAGACAAACTCAAAACTCAATCAGCACAAACTCACAGGGGGATAATTCATCAGAAATGTACACATCCTGGTAACGTTTATGCATTTATAATTCTGCAGAATGAAGCCCCGAGCTGCAATGAATCAAAATACAACACACAAAATACTTCAACCTGTGTACTGCGTATACAAAGAAGAGATGTGTGTTTTTATATAAGAAAATGACACTGATCAGAAAATATCAATCACCAGAGTACGTGAATATTAAATTAAAGGTGGACTATGGAACTTATGGAACTTTTCTGTTTCCATGGAGATGTCATTCACTTGCCTTGAATGCAGGTGACCCCCATGAAGCAGTTACAAGTCAGATTAGTGGAAAGGCGAGCACATTCACAGTGATGTAATAATGGATTTTTTTATGAATAAAAACAACATAGATAAGTAGCAATAGTAGTAATAATAGTAGTAGTAATAGGACTAGCAGTAGCAGTAGTAGTAGTAGTAGTCAGGACTAAACATGGGGAATCAGCGTTTACGTTTTATGCAGCTAAAACTTGGAACAGTCTTCCTGAAGATGTGAGACAGGCCTCGACTTTGACAATGTTTAAATCCAGGCTCAAAACGGTTCTGTTCAGCTGTGCACACGACTGAAAGATTTTTATTCTGCACTCTTCTCTTTTAATGGTAAATTTATGATGATTATTTGTGATTATTTATGTTTTGATTTGTGTGATTTTAATGTCTTTCTTTTTCTGTAAAGCACTTTGAATTACCTTGTGTATGAATTGTGCTATACAAATAAACTTGCCTTGCCTTGCCTAGTAGTAGAAGCAGTAGTGGTAGCAGTAATAGTAGTAGGAGTAGTAATAATAATAGTAGCAATAGTAGTAATAGTAGTAGTAGCAGTAGTAGTAGTAGTAGTAATAGTAGCAGCAGTAAAAATAGTAGCAATAGTAACAATAGTAGTAGCCATAATAGCAGTAATAGTAGTAGCACTAGCAGTAGCACTTGCAACAGTAGTAGTAGTAGTAGTAGCAGTAGCACTAGCAGTACTAGCACTAGCAGTAGTAGTAGTAGCAGTAGCACTAGCACTAGTAGAAGTAGTAGCAGTAGCACTAGCACTAGCAGTAGTAGTAGTAGTAGTAGTAGTAGTAGTAGTAGTAGTAGTAGCAGTAGCACTAGCAGTAGTAGAAGTAGTAGTAGTAGCAGTAGCACAAGTAGTAATAGTAGCAGTAACAGAAGTAATAGCAGTAGTAAACTTTTTTTTGCAATCTGCACCGGTTAATACACATATTTCAGACTTTTTCTGTAAAGTTTGTAAAAAGTGAACTCAAACCTTCTTATTTCACAAACCTCCAAAACGAAATAATTTAAAAACACATTAAATCTAAAGTTTTGTGCGACTGGATCAACTAAATGAGCAAAGCCATAACGCTAATGCAAACTCCCCCATGTTTGTTTACCTCCGTATAAACCACCACAGCGTCTGGACCGAGGCGCCGGGCAGTAGTACTAGTAGCAGTAGAAGTAGTTGTAGTCAGGGCCGGTCCTAACCTTCAGGGGGCCCTAAGCACAATTGTCCGTTGGGGCCCCTGCCACTTTAGTCCCACGTGTTCATATCTGACAAACTTAAGACACTGTCATCATCTCAACCAACTGTAAAAAGACTGAAAAAGACTGAGAAATGTTTTAATTCTAGACATTTCTTTTCCTCATTCGCATATGAAATACAAGATTTGGCGTAAATGTGCATATTAATGAGAATGTAAAATGCATTGAGGAATCATTCATAGGTTTTTTTCTTCCGTTCAGCAGATGTAACAAAGACGTTTCTGCCTCTTGCTAAAGGCTAAACCTGCTTTAGTTACAGTCATATCATCTCACAGTTTAGATCAGCCACAACCAAAAACAGCATAATAAGTTGAACAAACTGACTCAGCTGCTGTTGTTGTGCCACTTTCATATATATCCTGTCTGCTTCACTGTTTTGACATGTTTCGAGTCCTCTCTGCAAAATCTTTCCCCAAAACGTCCTTCCTCTGGGCTCTTCATGCCTTGTCTCGTACTTTAGATAAACTTAACTTCACTAACTCAAGTCTTTAAGTCTATAAAACGCCCATTCAATTGTCCTTTTGCTACCTCAGCGCACCCAGAGCGCCCCTCGATTAACACGTAGGTGTCCACACCACTGCCCGACTCAAAAACAAATGTTAGCATCACATATTTACAACTGGAAATAAAACACATCAAATCGTTTTAGAGGGATATTTAAACTAGAATAAACACCAAAGTGCAGTTTAGTTTACAAAAAAACTGTCCAATCATTGTTTTCAATATAAACGTACAGGCTCTTGGGGGCCCCCTGCTGGCCTGGGCCCCCTAACCTCCGGCTTAGTCTGCGTATAGACTGAACCGGCCCTGGTAGTAGTAGCAATAGCAGTAGCAGTAGTAACAGCAGCAGTAAATCAGGCAGGCTTTTTCTGTAAAGTTAGTAAAAAGTCAACTCACCCCCTTTATACTTCACAAACCTTCAAAACGAAATAATTTAAAAACGTATTAAATCTAAAGCTGTGTGCGATTGCATCAACTAAATGAGCAAAGCCATAACGCTAATGCAATCTCCCCCATGTTTGTTTACCTCCGTATAAACCACCACAGCGTCTGGACAGAGGCGCCGGCTGCTAAATCCTTCATAAAGTGCCATTTGTTAGACAATTATCTTTATTCTCCCAAGCAGAAAATAACTTGTGCTGAATGCAAAGGTGTGCTCATAATATCATGCAGACAGTGTAATTAGGCCCATCTTTAGCCGGGAAAGCCTGGAGTCCCGGCTGACCTCAGGAAAGAACCCGAACGCCAAAAGCAATTTAGCAGCACCTTCTTTTTCCATGAATGATTCTTTGATTTTAATGATGTAAACAAACAGAGCCTTCAATCAGAGCCACATCGCCGCCGCCGCTGCCAAGGTGGTTCTGTGGAGTTTATCTGCTGCAAAAAAAAAAAAAAAACACGCTTTGAAATATTGAGTTTAGGTGTGAGAAGAAGTTGATTGTTTTGGCAGTGAAGAGTGGAGTGGTACCAAACAGATTCTGTAAATAAATATATTAAATTATTAGTAACACGTGTATTTGTGGCATAGGCTGTGGACTGAGTGAGCGCGAGTGTGATTTGTCTGTTGTTAATGTTCATATCTTGAGTTACGGACGCAATAGTGAAATAAAAACAGCAGGATCGTGTAGAGCGGGTTAATATGGACATTTTAAGACCAAAATGACGAGTCTGACGGCAGCAGTTACAGAGAAAGGGACGACAGTTTTTCAATAGAAAGTGAACTGGAGCCAGAGTCGATGGAGCCGGAAGCGCAGCCCATGATCGCTTCCTATTTGTAACGCAGCGGCTAGCAGGTTAGCTATGTACATTTATATAAACAGTCTATGATTTGTAAACAAGCAAAGTAATAATTTCAATTACAATTTGATTATACAACAATAAATCGTATAACTTCCTTTGATTATTATTTTTTTTGATAGACTATGATAGACTTTCTGAAAAAAAATAAATAAATTAAAATATATTAAAAGGTTGAAATCTTACTCCAGGATAATCAGCTCCGTGGCAACTAATGACCACATGATGATATAATGATATTTAAAATCTTTTTCTGAAACTTTAAAAACCGTGATGTTATTAAAGCATTTAATCTAACCTTATGTTTTAAACGGCCTTTTTGGACTTTAAACAACCGAGTTATGTGTATAAGATAGCATGTAGCTGGTTAGCATGTAGCTGGTTAGCATGTAGCTGGTTAGCACATAGCTGTTAGCCTCCGTGATGCCTTTGAACTCTTAATATTTAATTAAACTGCCTTTTTGGACTTAAAACAACTGCGCTATGGATATTAGATAGCATGTAGCTGGTTAGCTCATAACTGGTTAGTACATAGCTGGTTAGCAGTAGTAGTTGGTAGTAGTAGTTGGCTAGCACATGGCTGGTTAGCGCCTTGCTGGTTAGCCTCTACAATGCCTTTGAACTCTTAATATTAAATTAAACGGTCTTTTTGGACTTGAAACAACCACGTTATGGATATTAGTTAGCATGTAGCTGGTTAGCACGTAGCTGCTAGCACAGAGGGGTGGTTAGCACATAGCTGGTGAGCACGTAGATGGTTAGTATGTACTTGGTTAGCACACAGCTGGTTAGTACCTAGCTGGTTAGCCTCCACGATGCCTTTAAGCTCTTAATATAACTTTTTTTCCACAAGTTTATTGGAAAAATGTATGGAAAACTTACTCCCGGAACCCGAGCGAGCGTCACTGATGAGCTCCACAGGGATGGGCCGTGTATCCGTTTGATTATCGATTTTGCTGATAAAAATGTGGCCAAAATCTTTCACTCATTTTTCTTTCTAAGCTGCTCCGGCGGTTTAATGCCATACTGTGGAATATTATAGCCAAAGGAACAACAACCATGGAGACCAGCAGGTGACGGCTTTCCTCCAGGCCAAGTATGAGTCAGGTTTGTGGAGATCCAAGCCCATTCTCAGCAACGGCATGTGTTTTTTTTATAAGCTTTTCAGTGCAAAAATAAACATCCAAAATGGAAAATAAAAGAGCCAAAAGTTACATAATGAGGCTTTAAGTAGCTGTAGTGTCCCTGCTCTAGTATCTTTACACTCACGACAGAATAAAAACGCAGAATGGACTGATGAGTGATGATTGTGCAGAGGCTGGTCCAGTGGCACTGCAGAGAAAACCTATTATCGACAAACACTTTTAACCTCAATCAGCATCTGCTCCAAAACTCCATTTGTCATAATCCAGCGCTCAGGGCGGAGACGCTCTGATGACATTTCCACGTCTGACCTCTTACCCACACCAGCGCTTAATTATGAGCAGAGAGAGACGGCGCCAGCACTGTACTCCCCGAAGGTACGTGGGACTGTGACTGGGACGGCTCGTTTCACTACAGCAGCTGACGTCTTTATGTACAGTTTTTTGATCAATATTGTATTTGATTTTTAGTATTTAAAGTGAAAGAGTTAAGTGTTTCGTTTGACTGGACACAGAATAAGTCCACAAATGTACACGGACGAAGTATTTCATCACTGTCACCCAAAAACCCCACTACAACTACTAATACCTACTACTACAACTGTTTACTACTATTACTGCTTACTACTACTTTGTAAGAAGTAGTAATAGTATTGAATAATTAAATAATACTTGGTGGTAGTAGTTGCAGTAGTAGAACTTGCATAGTGCGTCTTCAAAATGTGACAAAAATATAGTTCTACCAATAGGAAATACTACTACTTACTACTAATACTTACAACTAGCACTACAACTACTACTTACGATTGCTAACTACTTACTACTACTACTTATAACTTACAACTACTAACTGCTAACTACCACTTACTACTACTACTACTGCTAACTACTACTTACTACTACTACTACTGCTAACTACTACTTACTACTACTACTTACAACTACTACTTAATACTACTACTTATTACTTACTACTACTAACTGCTAACTACTACTTTAAACTTATACTACTACTTATTATTACTTACAACTACTATATATTACTTGCTACTGCCAACTACTACTTGCTACTACTACTTACTACTGCTAAATACAACTACTACTGCTTATTACTTATTACAAACTGCTAACTACCACTTACTACTACTACTACTACTAACTACTACTTTCAACTTGTACTACTACTTATTATTACTCACTACTGCTAACTACCACTTACTATTACTACTTACTACTACTAAATGCTTACTACTTCTACTAATAATAATAATGTTTTTTTCTTATACAAAATTAACCAGACAAACTGTTGTTTCACGTTTGTTATTGACGACTGACAGTTTGACTCATTTTCAAACTTTCCGTTGTTTAAATCTCTCATTTTGTTGTGTCTGTTGTTGTTGTGCTCTTGGGCTGTACACAGACTCAATGAACAGAACATAAATAAACCCAAGCTTGCACATGATCTGCGTACGTGATCCGCGTACGTGAGCCGTGTACCTGAGCCGCGTACGTACCTGCAGACAGTCTGGGTTTGGTCCGCGGCGTCTGCATCTCCTGCCGGGCGTGGGGGAGCATGTGGTAGCGTTTGGCTTCGTTCACCAGGTCTCTGCAGGCTTCAGACGATTTGATGAGCTCCTCGTTGTCCACCACGTTGAGCAGGTACGAGGGATGGATGAACGGGAGGCGCACCCCTGCCAAAAGCTCCGACAAATGCTGCGAAAAACAGAGAAACGGGAGAGCCAAGATCAGTCAGGCTACGGTAGATTAAGCAGTTTAAGTGGACGTATGGTGTGGACCGAGTTTGGGAGGAATTTTGTAAAACTAAACTTTGAGGTTTTAAAATGCAGCCGGTTAAAAAAAAAAAAAAATGCAATAAGAAAAATAGCGTATTCAACAACAACACTGGTCCCTCGTTTATCGCGGGGTTTCGTTCTAAAAATAACCTGCAATAGACGAAATCTGTGAAGTATCAGCTTTATTTTTTACAATTATTCTCTATGTTTTTTGCTGTAAAACCCCTCACCACACACTTTATACACTTTTCTCACATTTGTCTCTTGTTTAAACAATCGCAAAGTTCAAACCTTCGTAAATTTTTAAAAATAAGTTCAGTATTATAGAATGAAACTAAACATCAAGACCTGTTTTCATGCCAAAACGTTTGAGAAATAAAAATATAAAAGTTTTCCTGTACTGTAAGTAAAAATTATAGCTTTTAGCTCTAAGATTTTTTTATGTAATGATGTAAAATTTGTTTAGTCGCGGTACAGATATATTCTCAAAGCAGCTCTTCGGGTCCAAATGAGACCGCTGTGCGCTGTCTTTATCTAATTATGAAGCGTTTTTATCCTTTGAGAACCAGGAAGTAATACTGGTGCGCTGTTAGCATGCTAATTGTTCTTTATTAGCGTTACGTTGATGGCGAAACTCCGCTCTGGCTTCTGAAAGTTGTGAAAAACGCTTATAATGTCATGGTAGTTCATATTTAAGATGGTAAACAGTCACATTCACACACACATTCATACGCCGGTGTACGCAGACACTGAGAACGAGGTGGGCGAAGTGTTTTGCCCAAGGACACAACAACAGTAGTCATTTTTGGGAGCTGGAATCGCACCGCCAACAGCTCAACCGATGATGTTTATGTCAAGAGCGGGATTCGAACCAGCAACCAGCAGATCAGTGGAAAGTAAGGAAATTGGACCACTGCAAAACTGTTTAAAATTAACTAGCTCTGTTTTGCACGTTTTTAAGAGTAAAAATCAGGTACAGCGCCTTTTGATAAATCTTTTTCAGTCACTTGTTATTAGGGATATGAAAATAAACAATAAATAATATAATTTACCGTGATAAAAAGGGTCGACAATAATCGTTCATAAGACATTTTATATAATCGCTAACAAAGATAATCGCCATTTTATCACCTGAATGTGCAGAAAAAAATGACTTATCCACAGGGACGACAAAGGGGGTCTGTTGTCTGGGGCCCCAAAGTCTTAGGGGGCCCAGAACTGACTCTCTTCTTATGAATTTGTATTACAGGGGGGCCCATGTGAGGCTTATTGCCCCGGGGCCCCCCAAATTTCAGTCGACGGCCCTGCTCATCCATAATATTCTCTGTTAAGTACTAATCGTGGGGACTTTTTGGGAGATTTTTTCATATTTTTCTGCACTATGACCAGATTTAAACTGTAGAACGCAGAGTACATTACCTCTCTGACACATTATAGATACAAACTAAGTATTTTAATGTTTCCTTAGGGGCCCAGAATTAGACCTTCTTCCTATTAATTTGTATTACGGCCCCCCCAAATTTCAGTCGACGGCCCTGCTCATCCATAATATTCTCTGTCAAAGTTATAATTATTCATATATATAACAAGTTTAAGCAGTATCATGATATAATCGTTAATTGTCACACAAAATTTCAGTATCGTCCCATGTGTAGCTCTGTTTACAGGAGTTATACAAGAGTTGCCAAAAGAGCTGCACAGCAAACACGAGGCAATCGCCATTCATCATTTGTATTTCCCTCTCCTCGGCTCATTGGAGACAGTAAAAGACAGCTGGACTATGAACGAAATTATCACTCACATTTATTTATTTATATTTCAATTGAACATAGCCTCGATATAAAGTCTCCAACCCGACTGACAAATATACTTTCCAAAACGAGCCAGTCTGGAGGAGAAGTTTTTCGTCACAAAAGTTGTGAGGGCTCCAAATTCACTTCTCTTGCAGGTACGAGGATGAAGATCGGTTCATTTCTTCACGTAGAAAGTTTATTATTGATAATATTAACAGGAATTGCTTGTAAAAACGACTTAAAATACTGTAAGTTGTGTTTGTAGCGATGAGATAATGGATCAAAACAGTTACGGACTTGATTAGGCGGCGAAAAGTAAAAAATGACTGCGTTGGTAGAGCGATTCCAGCTCCTATACGTGAATACTGTTGTTACGTCCTTGGGCAAGACACTTAACCCATCTCGTCCCCTTGTCTGTGTGCACTGGTGTGAGAATGTGTGTAAATTCCTAGACGTAAAGTGCGTTGAGTGACTTGAAAGTGGAAAAGCGCTATATAAAAATGTGACTATTTACAATACGATTTAAACACAACGTTGTCTTTCCCATCTTTAAATGTTATGTGAATTAAAAGTATAAATTAAAATAGATTAATCGTATAGCGTCGGATGCTATCACCGCCAATAGACTCGCGGTTGTGGACTTTCCATTACCGTAACTCGGCGACTAATTGTGCGATCATATATTTTCGCAGTCAGTTATTTGATGCGTCAAAGGAAAAATAAGGATGGATGTGTGAAATAGAGGTAGTTGTGTGAAAAAAGGGCAAAAGTACACGCTGATACTTCCTTTAACATGATAAAATAAAAGTCTAGGTGAGATATAATGGTCTATAATGTGCTCAGTCCTTAAAGGGTTAACTTCAATGTAAAAAAAAATGGCTCAAACAATGAAATGTTCACTCTAAAGAAAAATACTGTCCTTTTTCCATTTTATTATTCTATGGAAATATCAAAGCAGATTATTCATGTTTTAGTTCGATCTATTAGAATATATATATGTCCATTTCACATTTTTTGCATTTTAGATGGAAGGGACAGGACAATAAACATCGTTAATCATGATAAAAAGGGTCAACGATAATCGCCAACAAAGATAATCGCCGTTGTATCATCAGAACGTGCAGGAAAAAACCCAAAACGACTTATCCACAGGGGAGTCGACAGGTGGGGACAAACACGTCTGTTGTCCCGGGGTTTAGGGGCCCAAAATTGGACTCTCTTCCTATTAATTAGTATCAGAGGGGGCCCCATGTCAGACTTCTTGCCCCTGGGTCCCTGAATTTCAGTTGACGGCCCTGCTTGTACAGAATATTTTCCGCTAGATCGTAGTTTTTTTCACTGATGACAAAGTACAAGACTATAACAGCTCTTTACATAAGATTAAAATGATAATAATCCATAATCATAACATTTTAAACTGACAGTAACTTGAATAATTGCTGTGATATAATCGTTGATCGCAATGATAATCGTGAAACACCAAATTTCAGTATCATCCCAGGTCTAAATCGATGTAGATGACATAAAATATCCTCCCAGCATTTCATTATTTGCATCTGACTTTAAATCCAGGTGTGTTGGACTGAAACCAAATGAGAGAACTTAAAATCCCAGGCAACCCAATCGTGTGCGCTGTTCTGACCAACGAAGCACGTTCATAGTATGCAAATCGTCTCAAAATTCCCCATGCAAGACACATAAAGGCCATTTTTGCTCTGTTAACTCCAGATTAATTAAGCAGGACGATCAAAGCTGCTGTACACAAAACGGAGTTGAAATGCCAAGGATCATACACAGAACAGAACGCACTGGGGCCGTGTTCGCTCCCAGCCTCGTTACATCTGTTTTTGGACGAAATACCCTGGAAATAAAACAAAAAACGAGGAATTTCCTGTGGTGTGGGGACATCTTGAAAGCGCAGAAAACAACATTGTGTACAAAAACTCGCTACTGGACCAAAAAAATATACATATAGCTTTTTACGTACAGTGTGAAAAATGATATTTGCATTTACGAAAAAACAGTCCTGCAGCTTTCATTTCCAACCAAACCAAAATTACACATTGCTTTCAAGCTTAAATCCACTCCCGACACAGAATGCAGCTTATTAGAGCGGCACGACTTCGGAAAAACGTACACTATACAATTTTATATAATCATTGCAATTAGATGTGGAATTTATGTTTGGCAGTAATGTAGTGACTGCGGCCATTCAAACTCGAGTTTCAAGTTTCAGTTATTATATATATTAGATTCAACTTGTCTCATTTAGGAGGGGCATTTGGATTTTGACACTTTTCCCAAGTTTTCCCATTAAAGGGCCCATACTGCGGTATTTTCTGATCTGTGTTTTAATGTTTTTATAGTGTTTTCATCACAAACAGACTTGGAGTTGTTTTTTTTTGTTTCATTCGCACATGTTTAATGCACAAACCCTTCGCTCAAACTGAAAACACTCCGTTCCACCTTGTGACGTCATCATGTGGTGATACAGGAAGTGCCCCACTGTGTTTTTAAACTCCACACACCTTCATTTCTAGAATCATTTGGGTAATCACAGCCCTGGAATTGCCGATCTCTGTTGAGCTTAAGATAAAAAGACAGCTGCTAACTTTAAAAAAAACTACCACTTGATGACATCACAAGGTGGAAGAGAGCATTTTGAGCTTTGGAGATGTAGACAGAGTAACAAAAGGGTTACTCAAACATGTGTGAATGAAACAAAACACAACTCCAGGTCTGTTTTTGATGAGGAAACAACATTATAACACGACTTAAAGCTCACAAGAGTCAAGTTTACGTAATACAGGATGTTTAAATTTGGATGGAAGACCCTGGAAGCGCCAAGAGCCACACACAAGATGCGTAAATGTACAAAGAAGGAGCAGCGTTTCTAGTTTAAACCCCAAGGTAATGGAGCTTAGACTAGACTAGTTCTATGGATCAGACATGGACGACTGAGGGATTAACACAGATGTCTAAACCCCAAGAGAAACAAACCTATTTATAGTACTTCTCAAGATCCCAGTCTGTCTGTGTGTTCTGTGCTGTCTTCCCCCCCTCTTCTGTGCCTGGAGCTGGGAGGAGACTCTGGCACCACCCACTACAAACCTGCAGCCAATCAACAATCAAGCCTCCACCTCTGAAGTATAAAAAAAACGAAGGATCCTACACACTCCGTCAGTCAGAGTATCCTCCGTGGTACAGTTTCTGCTCGGTTCAGTCTGTTTTTTGTGGTTATGGTCATAGTGCTCAGTTGGTGTTTCTCGTTTTTCGCCATATCCTGTTTCTTGGACCCACCTTGCACCTCAGCCTCCGACCCAGCTTCCTCCAACCAGCATACACGTCCTCTTGTTTGTAATAAAGTCTGTTAAACCTTTACTCCGAGTCTGTATCTTTGATCCGCCAGACATTATAACAGTACTTTAGCTAAGTGTGCATTTACACTTGTGCACAAGCCAAATGAAAATTGGGACTAAACCTGGACTAGACCAGAACTAAAACAAGTCTACATCAGGACTAAACTAGGCTCAAAGTAGGATCAAACCAGGACCAAACCAGGACCAAACCAGGACCAAACAAGGACCAAACCAGGATAAGTGTGAATGCACCCTAAGAGAACCAAACCACAGGACCAAATCAGGACCAAACAAGGACCAAACCAGGACCAAACCAGGACCAAACCAGGACCAAACCAGGACCAAACAAGGACCAAACCAGGATAAGTGTGAATGTACCCTAAGTTTGCGCCTTTTCCCCATGGCTATTGTCCAAAAAACAGTATTAATAAACATATGTGAGCTATGCAACATCAGACACAACAACAGATGCTAACCCTAGATACTAACAGTGAAATGAAAACACACAAAAAATAAACCACTCACACTCGCATCGCTAATTACACAGGCTAATCATCGTGTTAGCTAAAGCCGTTCATGTTGACAGACTCGTTTTGGCTCTGATATTGCTTTTTAGTTTAGTCATTGTCTTTTGCCAAAACCTTGATTATTCAAATTCAAATTGACAGACCTGCATGTGATTACTCGCTAGTGCTAGTGCTAGCGCTAACTCTCATTTAAAATACACCACAAAATACATGTCGTTATTTAATTTGCATATTTCTAGCTGCAAGTCAACCCCGTAGCGTTAGATCGGGGCGTCTAATGATCACACTACATGCGTTTGTGGATACTGCATATATTTCCTTACAATGTATAGGTGTCCACACAGAAGAGAGGATGGGCTGTTTCCATGGCAACTGCATCTATAGCTGGAGCAGCACTTTCTCGTCTGTGTGTGTGTGTGTGTGTGTGTGTGGTTGTGCGTTTGTGTGGATCTGCGAAATGTTCTGGTCCCCGTGAGAGTGTCTCATTTATGTCGACAGCGAACGTTGGTAAACACAGTCGGGTGACGCGCGGAGGTAGGTTTGTCACGACCTCCAGTGAACTTTTAGGGTTCAAAGGTCGAGTCAAATGGGGGATAGCGACAAGTAAGCAGAGTTTGCGTACAGTCGTGTGGTTGCTGACGATGTAAGAGGTTTGTGTCACAGATCGGCATAAACTGGTGATGTAATGTCGATGTTTACTACGCCAAAAGTGCAAATAAACTGTTTTATCTAATTATTTAAAGGTCCTATATTACACAAACTTGACTCTTGTGAGCTTAAAGACGTGTTATAATGTTGTTACCTCCTCAAAAACATACCCAGAGTTGCGTTTTGTTTCATTCACACATGTTTGAGTAACACTTTATTATTCGTCTGGCTACATCTCCAAACCTCAAAATGCTCCGTTCCACCTTGTGATGTCATGACGTGGTAGTTTTCAAGTTAACGGCTACTTTTTGTCCAGTAGAGATTGGAAATCCCTGGGCTGAAATGCATCCAAATGATTCTAGTGAAGGCGTGTGGAGTTTAAAAACACAGTGGGGCACTTCCTGTATTACCACATGATGACATCACAAGGTGGAACTGAGTGATTTCAGTTTGAGAGAAGAAGTCAGCCTAAATGTGCATGGTTTAATCCCTCAGTCGTCCATTGTACAACGTAAGAGGAGCATCTATTTACAGTAGTTGTTATTATTCTGATCTGATATTACAGCTGTACGTTTATTGTGTCTTTAAGGAAATTTATCATCTGCATTTGACCCATTTTTGCCTGTCAGTAACAATGGGTTGAGCGAATCTTGGTCAGGACTGTCTTAACTGAAGGATTTCGACTGTGCGTGCTTTGGTTGATGGGAAAAAAACAAAATACCAGGAGGAAACGCACTCAAAAAGATGCAAACTCCACACAGAAAGCCCAAAGCAGCCCGGGAGCCTCGGAGTCAAACCTGGAACCTTTTCACTGCAGGGCGAGAGCGTTAACCAGCGTACCACCCACTTTTCTGCACATAGCAACCGTAGCTGTCCGTATGTTTACAGTGACGTACCACCAGTGTCGTAGATTATAACTATATAAAGAAAAAAAGCATAAAATGTCTTTAATATCACACCTCCTCGCAGTGATTCCCATAAGGTCTGTATGTTCTAAAGCCTGTGCTGAGTGTGAATGAGGTCCAGCAGTGTCCCGTCTGACCTGCGGCTAAATTAAACTTATATGGGCCACTTCCATCCAGGTGGCGCCCTCGAGGTCACAGGGAAAAGACGCCTGAAGCTCGGAGCGGGAGCGTATATATGTGTGAGGTTAGATCTGAAATCGCAGGTGGATCAGAGACACGAACGATCGAGCGTTAGACCGGGCGGACGTTTTATATAGAGGATGTACAGTGTGTGTACTTTTATCAGGCGTACTTCTGTTGGTACATGTTAGATACACTTTGTACGTGAACGCGGATCAACAGCAAACAAACTCGGTCTTGCTTCTTTAATACAATCTTCAAGACGGCTAACAATTCTTTACAAAAAGCTCGAGTGACACTGGAAAAAAACAAACAGAAATAAATGTACTTTAGCTTTGTAGTACAGAATAAATGCATCAGGAAACAGCTAACGCCACAAACTGCTACTTTAATGAGTCACACTATGTTTTCTCGATCTTTTCATGATGCTAATTACGTCATTAATACGCATAAATATAGGTATTACGCTGCTAAAACACAGTGCTCCTGAGCAACGTCATGGGCTCAGTCTAACGCCCGGTAAAAACGTGCTAAAGCGCTAATGCTAAATCTCTAAAACAAAGCTTATATAAAGTATTTAAGTCGCTAAATACACATTAAAGTATTATCTACACCTACGGAAGCAATGTCTGTAAGTTTAAACACAAAATAAGCCGTTTTGGACAACAACAAACAGGTTTATGCTAACACGTTTTTATCTAACTGAATTCTGCTGCTGTTACCCATAATGCATTGTGTCCACTTCCTTCAAAATAGGCCTTCAAAATAAAACAAAATTAACCCAAAACTACAGTGTATAGTGATTAATTTTTAACAAATGTCTGTCTTTAGCATAAAATAATAACAAGTGAATTATGATGCATCTATAACAAAACTATTATGAAACTTTACTGAAGCAGAACAGTGTGGAAGAGCAAAAGTTTTATGTTAGTTGACTTTTTTTAAAAATAGAGTAGATCGTAAATGAACCAGACCTTTGCGAAATAATGGATTCTAATACAAAGACTTCATTTAAGAACAGAAAAGTTAAAAATAAGTAGGTTGTGTAATCTCTTAGTCATCCAGGTAGTGTCCATAGCAAAAAGATAATTGCATTTCGTGAACTGGACCAAAGTTTTTAAGAGTGAATACGTTTCGCTACTCGTCAAAATAGTTTCCTGGTAAATGTACGTATTTTTATATAACGTTTTTGCGATTTCAAGACACTCGAAGCTTTTTTACGTTAAGAAACTCATCCATTTATGCATAAATTTATACAATGAGTAGCTCATTTTGTTAGTAGGTTTGCCCATTCAGTCATGGCAAAACGTTAGCATTTAAAACATAGCATTTAAGCTAGCAAACCAAAATTTAAACATGTTAATAATGTTGTTTTACTCTCGATAATGGAGCAGTGTAATAACATATTTACATGTTCTAACAATATTGGCCTATGCTGGTGTTGTAATGCTGCGAGCTAATGCGCTAAAGATGCTAATATACGGTTCTAGCTAAACATTTAAAGGTCTTTTATTACACAAATTGACTCTTGTGAGGTTTAATCCATGTTATAATGTTGTTATCTAAAGTTTTGTGAAGTAAATACATGTAGGACTGCGGTAAACGTGCGACTCCTACTGCTCTGGGCCGTCTGCAGTTTGAGTATTTTGTTTTATTTACGGACAAATCTGTAAATATGTCATTTTAGAGCTAACGTAAGGACTTATATGACACAAAACTGACTCTTGTAGCTTTAATCCATGTTAGAACGTTGTTAGAGCATCAATAACAGACCTGGAGTTGTGTTTTGTTTCTTAGTCTGTCTTTATCTCCAAAGCTCAAAATGCCCCGTTCCACCTTGTGATGTCATAAAGTGGTAGTTTTCAAGTCAACAGCTGCTTTTTTAACTTTTTTTTAGTAGAGATTGGCAATTCCAGCGCTGAAATTATCCAAATATTTCTAGAAAAAACAGGTGGAGGGCTGGCCAACTGCTTTGTTTCCGTGGCGAAGCGGTTTCACTGCCTAGGAGGTTCCGCAGTATGGCATTAAACTTGTAAACTACGCATATTGTTGGAGGTTGGAGTGTGAGGACAGCAGGTCAAATTGGTTGGTAACATTTAATACAAAATCACCAAAAGCACCAGCACTGACATGGGGAGAAAAAAAAGTGCATTTTGCTTCTTGAAAATTGAATATATTTAATTTAATAATGTGGTGATAAACATTTATAATCAGACCTGCAACTGTATTACACAAAGTGACTCTTGTAGCTTTAAGTCATGTTCTAATGCAGTTTCCTCCTCAAAAACAGACCTGGAGTTGTGTTTTGTTTCATTCACATGTTTGAGTAACATCTCCAAAGCTCAAAATGCTCCGTTCACACCTGGTGATGTCATGAAGTGGTAGGTTTTTGTTTTGTTTTATTTTACGTATGTATAAGTGTAGATTCATGTATTCTTATGTATATGGATGCATGTGTAATGTGTATGTGTATATATATTTTTAAATATATTTTTTAATATGTGTGAGACAGGCCTCAACTTTGACAATGTTTAAATCCAGGCTCAAACGGTTCTGTTTATCTGTGAATACGACTGAAAGGGTTTTATTCTGCACTTTTCTGTTAATATTAGTTTTATGATGATTATTTATGTTTTGATTTGTGTCTTTTTTATTCTGTAAAGCACTTTGAGTTTGTGTACGAATTGTGCTGTACAAATAAACTTGCCTTGATTATATATTTTTTTCTTTTTCTCTTTTCTTTTTTTGTTTCTATTTTCTTTTTTTTGTTTCTATTTTCTTTTTTTGTTTCTATTTTCTTTTTTTTGTTTCTATTTTCTTTTTTTGTTTCTATTTTCTATTTTGTTTCCATTTTCTTTTTTGTTTCCATTTTCTTTTTTGTTTCTATTTTCTTTTTTTGTTTCTATTTTTTTTTTTTTTTTTTTTTTCTTTTTTTTTTTTTTTTTTTTTTTTTTTTTTTTCTTTTTTTTTTTTTTTTTTTTTTTTTTTTTTTTTTTTCTTTTTTTTTTTTTTTTTTTTTTTTTTTTTTTTTTTTTTTTTTTTTTTTTTTTTCTTTTTTTTTTTTTTTTTTCTTTTTTTTTTTTTTTTTTCTTTTTTTTTTTTTTTTTTTTTTTTTTTCTTTTTTTTTTTTTTTTTTTTTTTTTTTTCTTTTTTTTTTTTTTTTTTTTTTTTTTTTTTTTTCTTTTTTTTTTTTTTTTTTTTTTTTTTTTTTCTTTTTTTTTTTTTTTTTTCTTTTTTTTTTTTTTTTTTTTTTTTTTTTTTTTTCTTTTTTTTTTTTTTTTTTTTTTCTTTTTTTTTTTTTTTCTTTTTTTTTTTTTTTTTTTTTCTTTTTTTTTTTTTTTTTTTTTTTTTTTTTTCTTTTTTTTTTTTTTTTTTTTTCTTTTTTTTTTTTTTTTTTTTTTTTTTTTTTTTTTTTTTTTTTTCTTTTTTTTTTTTTTTTTTTTTTTTTTTTTTGTTTCTATTTTCTTTTTTGTTTCTATTTTCTTTTTTGTTTCTATTTTCTTTTTTTGCTTCTATTTTCTTTTTTTGCTTCTATTTTCTTTTTTGTTTCTATTTTCTTTTTTGTTTCTATTTTCTTTTTTGTTTCTATTTTCTTTTTTTGTTTCTATTTTCTTTTTTGTTTCCATTTTCTTTTTTGTTTCTATTTTCTTTTTTTGTTTCTGTTTTCTTTTTTTGTTTCTGTTTTCTTTTTTATTTCTATTTTCTTTTGTTTCTATTTTCTTTTTTGTTTCTATTTTCTTTTTTGTTTCTATTTTCTTTTTTTGTTTCTATTTTCTTTTTTGTTTCTATTTTCTTTTTTTGTTTCTATTTTCTTTTTTTGTTTCTATTTTCTTTTTTGTTTCTATTTTCTTTTTTGTTTCTATTTTCTTTTTTTGCTTCTATTTTCTTTTTTTGCTTCTATTTTCTTTTTTTGCTTCTATTTTCTTTTTTTGTTTCGTTGTCGTCGTTGTTAATAAATGTATGTATGTATTAATTCTTTATTGTGGAAACTATTAAAATAAACAGCTCCTTTTACCCACTTTACAGAAAATGAAAATCCCAGGTCTGGAATCATCCACAATTATCCTTTCTTTATCCACTATTCTTTTTATTCTTTCCATCTTTCTTTCCTCGTTTTTTCATCCTCCCTTCCATGCCTTTCTTTCTATTCTTTTCTTCCTACCCCCCTCCTTTCATAACGCTTTCCTTCATCCTACCGGTTTAGTTTCATTCATCCGTTTCTTTCCTTCCTTCATCCCTTCCTCGTTTCCTTCCAAAACGCTCTGTTCCACCTTGTGATGTCACGTCGTGGTAGTTTTCAAGTTAACATCAGTAGAGATTTCGCAATTCCAGGTGCTGAAATCATCCAAACGATTCTAGAAATGAAGGTGCGTGGAGTTTAAAAACACAGCGGAGCACTTCCTGTATCACCACATGATGACATCACGAGGTGGAACAGAGTGTTTTCAGTTCGCGAGAAAAACTCAGCCTAAATACGCAGAATTTGTGCGTTAAACGTGTCCGAACGAACCAAAACACAACTCCAGGTCTGTTTGCGACGAGGAAACGACATCGCAACTTTGATCAGAAAACAGTAACGCGTCCACTTTAACTCTCACCGGCCCGCACTTTTTCCAAGGCTCCACCGGAAAAGCCTTTAAACCTAGCGCTTCACATTTACATCTAATTACACATGTCAACTAGCTATAACCGCTCCTTTCTTCCCTCCGGCTAATCTCCGCTTTGCTAACGAGGCTTGTTAGGATTTAGCCGGGCCCATACTCTCCCAATCATCGTATACGCGGGGATCCTTACTGCATGTGCGACGAGTGCGAGCCTGTTTAACTTTTTCCAACTCCACTTACATACAGAAAATGAGCTAACAAACGCATCTCCGCGCCATCTGCAAATGTAAGCTCGCCGCTATCCCACATCTGTTACGGCCTCTATCCCGTTGCCAAAGAGCTCTAAATCGGCAGTAAAACTCGGCTCATCGAGACGGCATCTGGTAGCTGCAAAAAGGTAAGAGCCGACTGACATAAATATGCGGCGGAAAACAGATGCGCGGGAGATGGGCGGACTTCACGGCGCGATAAAGACGTCTATGGAAGCGGCGGAGAGGGTTTAGAGCGAAACGGAGCCGGTTCTGGTCGGTAAATCTCTCAAGAATTTGCCGTAAAGTTTAAAAGATTATTTTATTGTAGCATTGTTTTGTTTTTTTACGGCGTGGTGCCGCGGTTCGCTCGGCCCGGGTCACGCTCGGGAAACACGACTCGATGGGGTTTTTAAATAAAGGTTAAAACGTAATGGATTCTTGACTATTATAAATAATATTTGACAGAGTTTGTAATGGTAAAAATACAGCTAAATTTAACGCTAAAAGGTAAGTTTGAGGAAGGGAAACTACTACTACTACTACTACTACTACTACTAGTACTATTAGGAGGAGTTTGTTGTCTGGTGTCCCGGGCCCCAGGGGCTTAGGGGCCCCAAATTAGACCCTCTTCCTATTGATTTATATTAGAGAGGGGGGCCCAATGTGAGATTTCTCGCACCAGGCCCCCAAATTTCTGCAGACAGGCCTGACAACACTACTACAACAAGAACTACAACTATTACAACTACTACAACGAGAAATACAACTATTACAACAACTACAATGAGAACTACAACTATTACAACTACTACTATTACTACAACTACTACTACAATTACAACTACTACTACAATTACAACTACTACTACAATTACAACAACCACAACTACTACTACTCCAACTACTACTATAGCTACAACAACTACTACTACTACAACCACAACTACTATTACTACAGCTACAACTACTACTACAACTATTACTGCTACTACTACTACAACCACAACTACTACAACTACAGCTACAACTATTACTGCTACTACTACAACCACAACTACTACTACAACCACTACTACAGCTACAACTACAGCTACTGCTACAACTACTACAACCACAACTACTACAACAACTACAACTGATACAACCACAACTACTACAACTACTACTACAACTATTACTACTACTACTGCTACTACAACCACAAATACTACTACAACAGCTATAACAACTACAGCTACAACTACTACAACCACAACAACTACTATAGCTACAACAACTACTACTACAGCCACAACTATAACTACTACAACAACTACAACTGATACAACCACAACTACTACAACTACAGCTACTACTGCTACAATTACTACTACAACTACTACTACTACTTCTTATCAGAAAAAGTGAAAACTAAAAGTGTATTCAGCTTCAGATGTTTAGGGTCCGCCACCTTCTAGTCACCGAGATGTTATTCCTTTGCCTGCAATGTTTCACAGTAAGGCATTAAATGTACATATGTCCATAGAGACAAGCAGAAGACGCCACGAGGCAAAGTTTTGAGTCAGATCTGTGGAGAGGCGACCACTCTCACAGAATGTTTTTATATTCTTAAGATTATTCAGCATTAAATCAGCTGCAATTGAGGACGTGTAAAATATATCAACTTAATGCCAAGGCAAAACAATCGTCATGGAGACAAGTAAGTGGTGAAAAGTTACATAGTGGGCATTTAATTTGCACTTAAATTACTTAAATTAATCCTACAACTGTTACTACTACTTAAAGGGCCCATATTACGTTGTTTTCTGATCTGTTTATGTTGTTTCCTCATCGCAAATCCTGAATATTTAGGATTTATGTCTCTCTTAATCTGAAAACACTCTGTTCCACCTTGTGATGTCATCGTGTGGTAATACAGGAAGTGCTCCACTGTGTTTTTAAACTCCACACACCTTCACCAGAATCATTTGGATAATTTCAGCTCTGGAATTGCCAATCTACTACTGAACTAAACGTAAAAGGAGCTGTTCACTTGAAAACGACCACTTCATGACATCACAAGGTGGGACAGAGCGTTTTGAGCTTTGGAGATGTGTTCGTTAAACGTGTGTGAATGAAACAAAACACAACTCCGGGTGTGTTTTTTGATGAAGTAGCAGCGTTATAACACGGGTCAGAGCTCAGGAGAGTCAATTTTGTGTAATATCGGCCCTTTAATGGTAAAAGGTCACATTTACATAGAGCTTTTCTTCCATCGTCCACTCGAAGCTCTGAACATTAAGTGACTATTCACACACACGTTCATTCACAAGTCTGCACACAGCGGCCCAGTCAAGTGTCTCACCCAAGGATACAACAGAAATAATAATTTGGTTGAAGTGGGGATTCAAACCGCCAACCTGTGGGTCAGATACTGTGACTCGCATACAGATATTACTACTGCAAAATATACATACAACTACTGCTGGAACTGCATTCAGATTTTTATGGTAATGTCTCTTTTCTGTCATTAAAAGTACCATTCAAACTGAAATGTATCTTTTTTTAATGGTTCTATATCACACAAAATTGACGCTTGTGAGTTTTTAGTCGTGTTGTTTTTACCTCCTCAAAATCAGACCTGGAGTTGTGTTTTGTTTCATTCACATGTTTGAGTGACTTTATTATTAGTCTGTCGACATCTCTAAAGCTCAAAAAACTGTTTTTTCACCCTCCTACCATGCTTTTTTTTCTTTCTCTTTCAATTCTCTTCTTTCCTTCCTTCCTTCTCCATTCTCTTTTTTTCTTCCTTCCTTCTCCATTCTCTTCCTTCCTTCTCCTCCATTCTCTTCTTTCGTTCTTTTTCCTTCCCCATTCTCGTCTTCCTTCTTTCTCCTCTATTCTCTTTCTTCCCTCATTCTTATCTTTTTTTCTTTTTCTTCCTTCCTTCTACTCCATTCTCTTTTTTTCTTCCTTCCTTCTCATTCTCTTTTCTTTTTCCTTCCTTCCCTCCCTCTCCTCCATTCTCTTCTTTCGTTCTTTCTTTTTCCTTCCTTCCCCATTCTCGTCTTCCTTCCTTCTCTATTCTTTCTTCCCTCATTCTCGTCTTTTTTTCTTCCTTTCCTCTCCTCCATTCTCTTCATTTCTTTCCTTCATGCCTTCCTTCCTTCTTGCTCATTATCTTCCTTTCTTTCTTTCCTTTCTTCCTTCCTTTATCCACTATTTGTCGTCTTTCCATCTTTCTTTCCTTGTATTTCATCCTCCCTTCTATGCTTTTCTCTTTTTCTTTCTATTCTTTTCTTCCTACCTACCTCCTTTCCTAATGCTTTCCTTCACCCTACCACTTTAGTTTCATTCATCCCTTTCTCTCCTCCCTTCTTTTCTTCCTTCTTTCCATCCAAAACGCTCTGTTCCACCTTGTGATGTCATGAAGTGGTAGTTTAAGTGAACAGCTCCTTTTACCTTTAGTTCAATGGTAGATCGACAATTCCAGGTCTGAAATCATCCAAATGATTCTAGTTCAGGTGTGTGGAGTTTAAAAAACACAGCGGAGCACTTCCTGTATCACCACACGATGACATCACAAGGTGGAACAGGAAGTATCTGAGAACTTGTGTGAATGAAACACAAAAACACAACTCCAGGTCTGTTTGTGATGAGGAAACGTGACGACACAAATCAGAAAACAGCGTAAAATACCGACCCTTTAAACACCTTTAAGTAATAAAATGACTTTCTGTATGAAGTTCTGTAAAATTTTGATTAAATTTGAGCTCGATGAAACTCTTTTTGACAATCCCGCTGAAGTCTGAAGACCTATAACCGCCGAATCTGCCCTTGGGGATTAATAAAGTTGAATTGAATCACTACTGGACCTTGAACGCCTCGTCTGATTATGCCACAAACAATAAGATATGTTCCCGGACTTCCTCCCCTCGAGTTGGCTGGAATATTTCTCCGGACTAATTCTAAGTAAGTTACCATGGCGGCCACTCGTTTTTCCACCTCCATCCATCCCTGCTCCGCGCTTTTTCCTCCCACACACGAATACATTCCACATGGAGATGAGCTAACACACATGCTATGCTAATATTCAAATCCAAAGAGTCTCAGAGTAGTCGCATTAAAATAGCAATTCCATGGCAACCAGAAATAGAAATAGAGATATGTTGCGATAAATGATAATATTCAAACTACTTTATGCCACCGATATAATTAAAATACAGCAATATAATCCCAGTAAAACCATTTTTAAATAGAAAGTGTCATTAAAAGGCCTGATCTGTGATAAATAAACGGCAGAATGAAGCAATAATTAGCCATAGAAGTGACTTATTCAACCCTCTACAACTCAAATCTTATCATATGACAGTGGTCCCTCGCTGGAGTTATTCATGCTTTTTTACATCGTATGATCGCACGTTGTGTCCTGCGTCCTGATTGGCTGTTGGACTGTAGACCATTGTCCATCCCCCAGGACAAAGAGGCGCGGTCAGAGTCACTATTAATAATTTCTCGTAGGGTGATCATTAAAATTAAATTTGTTAAGTAGAGTGTGAGTATTTCTAAAAGCTGTCATTTTTATTTACAGTATAGGAAAACATTTATATTTTTATTTCTCATTCTCTGTGTCGACTCTGCACACCTGACTGGACGACAGGTGCGTCGGAGGAGAAGCAGTTGGTTTGAAAGGTTGAGAAAACTCCAGCACACTGTCTCACTCTTGATTCACTTTTATTCTCACGTTTCAGTCCCTCTGGTATTTTTAATTTTCAAACAAATGTTTCTTAGGTTTCATTCTATAATACTGTACTTATTTTTGAAAAAGTCTACGAAGGTTTGAACTTTGCGAGTGTTTAAACAAGAGAGAAATGTGAGAAAATGTTGATGCTTGTGTGAGAAAAGTGTATAAAGTGTGTGGTGAGGGGTTTTACAGCCAAAAACATAGAGAATAATTGTAAAAAATAAAGCTGATACTGCGCGGATTTCACCTGTTGCGGGTTATTTTTAGAACGTAAACGAGGGACCACTGTGTAACCAAAATAACAAAAATCTCTCTGGTTTAGCAAAGAAAGTACTGGCAATAAATAGAGTCCCAAAATATATTGTTCCACCTCTCACAAACTGAACGTTAAGTTGATATAGTGATTATTTTTCAGGTCATCCAAATTATTGCTATTTCCAAGTGAAAGCTGCGGTGAAGTGGACAATAGAATAAAACTGGACTCATGGGGCAACCTTGACTGTTGCCTATGTTTAAACCAACCAAAAAATCTGGTCTTTATCTGATTTCTGGAGTGATTGGATTATTGAAATATCACATCAGTTACATCTGATCTGAGTAACCTGGTTTCTTTCCGATTGATCATATCATATCAGTTTTGACAAAAAGAAAAAATTAAAATGACTTCAGAGAGGTTCGTTTTGGTGTTCAAGTGTCATTTCCAAATATGGGTTCTTTTCATGAGACCAAAGTGTTTTCACGTACCCTGACATGTTTCAAATCCCTCCTGTGACCTACTCCAGAAGGGTCACGTGTGGAATAGCGCCACCTCTGCCAAGTCAGACAGCAGATGGCGCTATTTCTCTATTAATGCAGACGGGGAGAATGGCTCCAGTAGCTCAGTTGGAGGAGTGTTTCAAGGTTGGAGCTTCAAATCCCGCTCTCGACATAAACATCATTGGTTGAGCGGTCAGATCCACAGACTCACAGGTTTGTGGTGCGATTCCAGCTTCTACAATGCTGTCGTTGTGTCCTTGGGCAAGACACTTAACCCACCTCGCCCTCGATGTCTGCGTACACTGGTGTATGAATGTGAATGAAACAACACACCGGTTTGTTAAAAAGAACCTTCATTTGGAAATATATATAGACACAAAATCATGCAAAAAAGACAAAAATTAAAAGACAACATGTTAAAGACCGAAAGAGTTATTTTAAAATTCATAGCAATTTATCTTCTGAACACAACAGTTACTCTCAAACTCCACTAATTAACTAACACAGTGCTTTTTAGATTCAGATTTCTATTGAGTATGTAATAATATATCTTATTATTGAATTATCTCATTATTCGTTAGCCGAGTTGACTGGCCTTGTAAATACACAGAGCTAAAGGTATATATACTTTAATTTTCTCCTTCTAGCAGCCTTGAAAACCATTGTAACTTTGGAGCGACTTTATAAATGTGACTCTACACTGTTCTGTAGGAGCACGAGGTATTGCCGGCAGTAAATACAACTAAAACTAAACTAAAAACGAAATAAAAGTTATTTACGGTTGATAAAAATGACAATGTTTTCGTCTCCATGTGACCCTGAGGAACTGTAAACTTACAGATACATATTTTCTAACCAAACAAATTGCAGGAGAGGCAAATGGGGAATAGGAACACAATAACAATTCATTCACTGATAATATTTTGTGGTGAGTAGTTGTAGCCACAGCCGCCCTAGGTCGGATTGGCGTAAATGTGGCTGCCGATCTGCAATAAAACCATAAATTCACACAACAGAGCTCGGCGACGTGTCTTGCTTAAGGACACAGTGGTTTGGACTGCTCCAAGCACCCAAAACAATATTACCCCGCTATGTAAACGTCTATGAAAAACTAATGACACGTAAAAACACGCACTACGTAACATTTCTAGTCATGGGTTCATCACATCCTTGTCTCCGTGTAGATGTTATTGCTTTGCCAAGAACGTTCTCCAGTCTGACAATCAACGTATTTAAACTTAAAAACATGGAAACTTCTTTTTACGGTGAGCATTGCTGGTGTCAACTGCTTTTTCCATGGAGGTAGATAATGCCATACTGTGGAACATTCCAGGTAAAGCAATGACATGTTAATGGAGAAGTGGTCCCTCCACCAAAAATGGCCTACGTAATGCACCTTAATGGTCTTACATTACACAAAATAGACTCTTCTGATCTTTAAGTCATGTTATAATGTTGTTACCTCATCAAAAACACACCTGGAGGTTTTTGTTTTTTTTTGTAAAAGACACTAACCACTCCTTTGAAGATAGTGAGGTACAGATCTTAGCCAGAGAAAAGAAATGGTTTGAGAAAGGAGTCAAAGAAGGATTTTTGTTAGGAAGGACAACCCTTCCTTGAACAGGAATGGAGGCCTTAGACATCACCTTCCCCCCATATATATGACTCCACCCTCAGACCCAAAGCAAACAAAGGAAACAAAGAGAACAATATAACGATTCACTATTTACCATATAAGGCAGTGTCCAGCAGTAATCTGACCAGAACTGAAGAAGTGACTTGGACGAGCAGCGAAACGTCTTCACTCCTACAACTTTTTTGTCCGTTTGACAGATTTAACTTTGGCTTTTACTATTAAGCATTTCCGATTCAGATTTGACATATAACTTGGGCTAATGGTGTCAACTGCTTTTTTCCAAGGAGGAAGATAATGCCGTACTGTGGAACATGCCAGGTGAAGCAATAACATGTTAATGGAGAAGTGGCGATGCTGTTACCTCCTCAAAAACAGACCTGGAGTTACGTTTTGTTTCATTCGCACATAAATTAAGTTAATCCTTTATTATTAGTTCATCTACATCTCCAAAGCTCAAAACGCTCTGTCCCACCGTGTGACGTCATGAAGTGGTAGTTTTCAAGCTAACGGCTACTTTTTTTACCCATTTGTTCAATAGAGATTAACGATTCCAGGGCTGAAATCATCCAAATGACTCTAGTAGCGGAGATGTATGGAGTTTTAAAACACTGCGGAGCACTTCCTGTATTACCAAACGATGACGTCACAAGTTGGAACAGCGTGTTTTCAGTTTGAGACAAGAACTCAGCGTAAATGTGCAGGATTTGTGTGTTAAGATTTGTGTGTTAAACATGTGCGAATGAAACAAAACAAAACACAACTCCAGGTCTGTTTGTGACAAGGAAACAGGTATTATAACATAGATCGGAAAACTGCGTAATACGAGCCATTTAATACATTAAAAAATGCTCTCAAATATGAAGATTACATTAGCATAACTTTTACTGAGCGTACACACACACACACATATATTTGCATTCGATTTTGGAGGTATATTTGTGAGTCTACAGTAAGGCTGGCTGAGTGACGTGCTTTCAGACTAATTGAGTAGTGGGCCACTTAAATGTCACTTAGCGCTGATTAAAGATGGAGGAGGAGGAGGAGGGGGGATGGGGGGGGTTCTACCTGTTTGTTCTGTAAAGACCTTTTCACAAAAAGTACTCTTAACCTCACATATTCTGATTACAGGCACTTACATTTCATTTCCCATCACGAGTGCAGGACCTGTCTAGACTCACAGCACATCAAACATCAGACGGCTACGACGAGACAACGCTCGAAACGGAGTCAGCTTGTTTTTTAATTTATTTGTTACCAATACACGCGTACGTTCTACTGCGCCATGAAAAAGTATTCAAAATAAATGATAAATGATAATTATTACAGTATTTTCTGGAGTATAAGTCACACTTTTTTCATGGTTTGTCCGGGGGTGCGACTTATACTCAGATGCGACTTATATGTGAAATGATTAAAACATGACACCCGCGCGACGGCACTCTAGGGTTGTTTACTAGTATTTACTACGGAGCTTCATCTACTTCCGGAGTTCGCGAAGTTGTTCAGAAGCGACACCGAGGGCGAAGAATTCAATGGGTTTAGTGATTTCGAGATCCAGAGTAAACTTGTTAGCTTGTTTTTTATGCTTTATTTATCTGATTAACTGTTAATATCTTACGTTAACAAACCAGACACGTGTTCAGTTCTGTCTGTGCTTCATGTAGAGCCAGAATCAGCTAAAATACCCTCAGAAAAGTTACGCAGTACAGCTTTAAATACCACAGGACATAAGACATAAACATCAAATAGTCGGCGTTTTATCAAAAAATGAAATACTCCAATCAAAATGAACACAGTAAACTCTGGTCAGTGGTGGAAGAAATACCCAGTGTTGTTATTTAAGTAAAAGTACAGATACCAGAGTAAAGAAATACTCATGTAAAAGTATCAAATGGAAAATCTACTTAAGTAAAAGTACCGTATCTTCCAGGCTATAATTCGCACTTTTTGCACTCTGGAGTTGGCGGAGTTGTTCAGAAGCGACACCGAGGATGAAGAATTCAATGGATTTAGTGATTTGGAGTGAGATCCAGAGTAAACTCGTTAATATTTTACGTTAAACCAGACACGTGTTCAGTTCTGTCTGTGCTTCATGTCCCTGAATAAATATAAATGTGTTACTTTAATTGACATTTAATTATTATTATTATAACTTGCCTTTAAAGATAAAATGCCTGTTCTTGGTCTCGAATTTTGTAAAATAAATTTCCCCAAAAACGCAATCTATACTCCAGTTATTACGCATTTTTTGTTGGTGCGACTTATACTCCAGAGCGACGTATAGTCCAGAAAATATGGTACTTCTATTTTATTTTGCATGAAGTAGTTTAGTTGGTAGAGTATTTGTCCACTGATCAGATCCACGGACTTGCATGTTTGTAGTGTGATTCCAGCTTCTATAATACTGTCGTTGTGTCCTTGGGCAAGACACTTAATAGACACTGAATAGGCGAATGGCTCCTTGATGTAAAGCACTTTGAGTGACTTGAAAGTGGAAAAGCGTTATATAAAAAACATCGCCTGTTATCATTTTACCAAAAAGATGCACTGTGTAACTTCTCTGCTTATTCCTTCGCCCTGAATATTCCACAATACGGCATTAAACGTGTCCATTTGCACTAAGACAAGTAGATGTCACCCACAATCCAATACGACGTTGCTCACAGTTGGTGTTTTTTTAGCAATTAAAGCACAACTAATATGACTAATGCCATACTGTGACAAAGCTATACCATCACCACGGCGATGATAAGCGGGGTAAAAGTTCCATAGTGCACTTCTTTTCAATTACAGGAGTGTGTGAGAGCCTTTACTGTCGCTACATCTGGTAACACTGATGTAAGAGAGCGCGCATCCTTTTAGCGCGGCCTTATAGACAGCACAGCGCCGCGGTACTATGAAATGTGTAAGAGGCGTCGTGTTTTTCACTCTCGACTTTTGTGCGTCTGTGTGTGAGTGTGTGTGAGTGTGTGTGTGTGTGAGAGATAGTGAAACATGCCGTAGGTAAATGAGAGTAGATGCCCGCTGCACTTAAAGAGATGAGACCTGCTCTTCCTGCTCAGGCTGATACCAACTCTACAGTAATCAGCCCTCAAATACACACACACACACACACACACACACACACACTACACGCGCTATTTATACTACTACTACGGATGCTGCTGCTGCTACTACTACTACTGATTACTGCCGCTCCTTTTCCGTTTGTTTTAAATAGCACAAACTGCATTGTAGGGATGGGACGATAAACAACACTATCGTTTATCATGATAAAAAGTGTCGACAATAATCGTTTGTGCGACATTTTATATACACTGGTCCCTCGCTATATCGTGGTCTCGCAGATTTTTCCAGTGTGATTCTGCACGCCTTTTTTTACAGTGTTGTTTTTTTTACTGTTATTATTTCAGTTTTGAATATGTTGCCGTCACTTTAAGAGCGACGGCACGCACAAGGAAAAGAGCACACGCTTGGGAACGTGCTGAGTTGAGGCAGCGGAAAAAAGACGGAGCCAAATGGTTTTCTTACTGTAGTATTGTTTATTTTTTGAGAATTACTTGGTTTGATTACTTCTGTAAAAAAAGGATAACGAAGGGCCATTGTAATCGTGATAATTGGCAACAAAGATAATCGTCATTGTATCATCAGAATGTGCAGGGGAAAAAAAACGACTTATCCACAGGGGAGTCGACAGGGGGGACAAACGGATCTGTTGTCCTGGGGTTTAGGGGCCCAGAATTGGACTCTCTTCCTATTAATTTGTATTAGAGGGGGCCCACACGAGACGTCTTGTCCTGGGCCCCCAAATTTTAGTCGACGTCCCTGCTCGCCCAGAATATTCTCCGCTAGATCGTAGTTGTTTTCACTGACGACAAAGTGCAATACTAAAACAGTTCTTTAAACATGGAACTTATTCATAAGATTAACATATTAAACTGTCAGCACCTTTAATAATTATCATGATATAATCGTTAATCGCAATTATTTTGGGCGTGATAATCGTGACGCTAAATTTCAATATCGTATGTCTATTGTATTGTGAGTCTCATCTCGGTAGTTCCCAGGAAAACTTCGGACTGGCGCATGTCGACGTCCAGCAAATGATCCTAAAAAAAAAAAACGTTTAATTTTCGTCGCTGTCGCCAACTCTACGCTCCAGCCAATCAGTGGGGGTTTCTTTGACGAGCTGTGAGCTGACATCATGACAACTGCCAAAAACAAAATGGAGGAAATGTAAGTAGCAGGTGTCTGATTTTCCGATTTGTTGGAGGCGAGTAAAGATTCGCTGTGAGTTTTGGAGCAGAGTTCATTCACTTTTTCCTCCAAAACTCGTGAACATAAATCGTGCTTGTTCGCGGACATGAGCAACACCTCCTCCGACCGGGCAAAAGTCCCAAAATAAGTTCTTTTGCAGTTACAGTACCGCGCTTTGGCTTGGGCACGGGTTCGATTGGGTCAGTGTGAGCGCCCCCTTGGAAACGCAACATGAAACTTCAACTGCAACTTCAACTTCTACTGCAAATAATTACTACAGCTTAGTATCGTTCAGATTCATAGAGACGTTTCCATTCGGTCTTAGCGATCAGCTGCTGCCGTACCCCACCTCAGACCCCCCTCAGGAACTTTCCACCACCGACCCCTCCATCAAAGGCCCCTCTGCAACTGACGCCCTTCACCATCGACCCTTCCACCACCAACCCCGCTTACGACCCTTTCACCACCGTCACTGGTCCTTCTACAACTGACCCCTCGATCACCGACCCTCCGCCATCGACCCCTCCAATACTGACCACTCCACCACCGACCCCTCTCATGACCCCTTCATTACTGACCCCTCAACCACCGACCCCCCCCCCTCACGACCTCTCCACAACCGACCTCTCCATCACTGGTCCCGCCGCAACTGACCCCTCAACCACCAACCCTTCCAGCACCAACCTCGCTCATGACCCTCCCACCGCTGACCTCTCCATCACTGGCCCCTCCATCACCGGCCCCGCCACCATCGACCCCTCCATCACCGCTCCCTTAATCAACCCCCCTCACAACCCCTCAATCACGAAGCCCTTCATCGCCAACCCTTCCACCACCGCCCCCGCCCCCATCATTAGCCCCTCCACCATCGACCCCTTCATCATTGACCCCTCCATCACCGCTCCCTTCATCACTGACCCCCCCCCCCCCCATGACCCCTCCATCACTGACCCCTCCACGACCGACACCTCCACAACCAAGGAAAGGAAGATGATGAGTGAAAGTGGAGTGGAGGTTAGGGTGGTAGGATGGAAAAAAGGAAGGAAGGAAAGAACCAAAAAATGAAAGAAAAATAAAAAAGGATGCAAGGGAAGAAGCCAGAAAAGAATGAGAGAAGCTAGATCAGGAAGTAAGGCATAAAAAAAATGAAAGAACAATGAAAAGAAGAGGGAAGGAACAGAGGATGGTAGGAAGGAAAAAACAAAGATGGAGGGAAGGGAAGAAGGAAGAAAAGAAAGAGAAGCAAGGAAGGGAGGATGAAACACAAGGAAAGAAAAGAAGGGAGGAAGGAAGGTAGGAAAGATATAAAGAAAGGAATGGGGGAAAGATGATTTTAAAAAAAGGAAAGTAGAATCAACAACCAGGAAGCAAGAAAAAAAAAGTATGAATAGGAGGGAGGAGGGAAGGAAAACCAACCACCGCCCCACCACCACAGACCCCTCCCCTCCAGGCAAAGTGAGACCTCTCCTCCTCTTTCTCCTCTTCCTCCTCCTCTTCTTCTTTGCCCACTCACGCAAAATCCTCCGACGTTCCACACAACGTTTAAGTGCAGCTCCTATGGCCAATGTAAAGGTTATGATAATTAAACTTGAGAGTGAGTTTCCTGAGCAAATGGAGAAGATGTAGAGCAGTAAACAGACATGTGCAGTACTGCAGTACACAGACATATGCAGTACACAGACATATGCAGTACACAGACATATGCAGTACACAGACATGTGCAGTAGTGACTCTGCTCCTGATGCCCTGACACTCTACATATGGAGGTGTGTTTCAGTAGTAGACGTCTGTTACTGCAGGTCCATGGCTTTCAAACTCATGAGGTCCGTTGCCATAGCAGTTATTCAATACAAAATGGGGGAAAAAAAAACAAATTTTAGCATATAACGGGAAACTTAAACCCATTATTACAACTACTACTACCGTTACTGCTGCTACTAGTGCTACTACTTCACTAATGCTGCTGCTATCACATATACGACATATACTTCATATTGTACTGCCCCTGTACTGTCCTCACACTGTGGATATGTAAATGTGTTTTAATTTGGGACATCAGCTCCATCACGTCCCTCGTGGCTCAGCACCAGCACATCCTGGTCTGTAAACATGTACTACATATACTACACGTACTACACATACTACATATACTACAACCAAGGCAACCTGAAGCTGCTGATGCTTAAAAGGAGTTGGCAGAAGAAAGATGCACTACGGAACTTTTCTGCTGGAAGGTTATTGGTAGTTATTGCTTGGCCAAGGGCAGTTTACAAACAGACGCACAATTCAAACACAAAATGGACTAAACACAAGTATCATTTTTACTGCAGGATCGAGGTCGGCCATATTGACAAAACTGCACAATCAATATTTTTTAGTTTCTCCAAATGACAAATTTCAGACAATATTTTAGAAATGCAACAACAATGTGTCTGAAAATGTAAAATGAACCAAAAGATAACACACTGCAGCTTTTTATTTTGAATCGTCTCCTTTAAAAACTTTCTACAATTAAACTCAAACAAAACTGAAGTCATCAAAGAGAAAGAGTCAGCGGTGATTAAGACCAGGACTAAACCAGGACTAAACCAGGACTAAACCAGGTCTAAACCAGGTCTAAACCAGGACTGAACCAGGACTGAATCAGGACTGAACCAGGACTGAACCAAGACTAAACCAGGACTAAACCAGGACTAAACCAGGTCTAAACCAGGTCTAAACCAGGACTAAACCAGGTCTAAACCAGGGCTAAACCAGAACTAAACCAGGTCTAAACCAGGTCTAAACCAGGACAAAATCAGGACTGAATCAGGACTGAACCAAGACTAAACCAGGACTAATCCAGGACTAACCCAGGACTAACCCAGGACTAAACCAGGACTAAACCAGGACTGAACCAGAACTAAACCAGGACTAAACCAGGACTAAACCAAGACTGAACCAGAACTGAACCAGAACTAAACCGGGACTAAACCAGGACTAAACCAGGACTAAAAATGATTGGTTGTATTGTGATTTTAATGTCTTTCTGATGCTGTAAACCACTTTCAGTTGTGTTATTGTGCCTTAGCTGTGTGACCTACTCAAAATCAAACAACTCTCCAAAATGTGTGATATTCCGTTTTTCACATATTCCTGATCCCTAACATAGGAACTTGCTAAAGGCCCAACATATTGTGCGTCTTATTCGTGTTTATTTTGGAAGTATGACAGCCTTCCCTGTAGCGCTGTTGTGTATCGAGCCTCCGAGCCGACATCTGTGCAGAGTTTGGTATACGGTCATATCCAGCACATGACACTTTTATCAATTTGCCGTATATATATTGAACTACTTGAAATGGAAAAGAGACAAGCGACGCTCCACTCAAGCTCTCTTGTGCAACAGAGCGAACGTGCGTGTTTAGCCTAGCGGCGCTAACAAACCCAGTCGACTGCAAAGCTCCGTGTCTTTTTGAGTTCCTGTTTGACATATGCACTCGCGCCATCGCTAACACACTACGGGTGAGTAAAGTACGATTCATGCAAATGGCGCGTCGCTCGGGCCACGGGAGAGCCGCGCGTGCTAAGTCGAGCGTGCGTAGCGTGGTGTTGTGGGTTTCTACGGAAGCCCAGAAGGATGGAAAGGGAAGGGAGGGGGGTTGTTGCTGCGGGCGACGGGTGACAGGTCCGGTGCTCTCAGTTCAGCGTTATTGGTCTGATCTTATGAGTTTAAGTGATTTTTTTAAAAGTCCTTGAAGTGTTTAGCTAAGATTTGTTCATTGTTAATTGCAAAAAATAATATTAATCTTTTTTTTGAAGTAATTTTACTGGAATAAAACTAAACAAAACAATAAATATTCTTAAATAATGTAGATTTTTTTTTTGTTAAGTCTAGTGCTCTCAGTTCAGCGTTATTGGTCTGATCTTATGAGTTTAAGTGTTTTTTTTTTAAAGTCCTTGAAGTGTTTAGCTAAGATTTGTTCATTGTTAACTGAAAAAAATAATATTCATAATTTTTTAAGTGATTTTACTGGAATGAAACTAAACAAAATGATAAATATTCTGAATTAATTTAGATTTTTTTTTTGGTTAAGTCCGGGGCTCTCGGTTCAGCGTGGATTTATTAAACAGGAAAAATCAAGTCATTGGTCTGATATTATGAGTTTAAGTGATTTTTTAAAAAGTCCTTGAAGTGTTTTGTGCTAAGATTTGTCCATTGTTAACTGCAAAAAATAATATTAATCCTTTTTTTTTTTTTTTTTTTAGTAATTTTACTGGAAAAAAAAAATTTAAACGATAAATATTCTGAATTAATGTAGAATTTTTGGGTTTTTTCAATAAATAGTTGGGCAGTTGTTACATATTTAAAGGGCTCATATTACGCTATTTTCACTCTTTTCTGATCTGTCTCTTTCTCTCAAACAGAAAACACTCTGTTCCACCTTGTGATGTCATCATGTGATAATACAGGAAGTGCTCCACTGTGTTTTTAAAGCTCCACACATCTTCATTAGAATCATTTAGATCATTTCAGCCCTGGAATTGCCAAATCTCGACTGGAATAAAAAGGAAAAAGGAGCTGTAAACTTGAAAACTACCACTTTATGACATCACAAGGTGGAACGGAGCGTTTTGAGATTTTGAAATAGACAGACGAATAATGCAGGGTTACTGAAACATGTAAGAATGAAACAAAACACAACTCCAGGTCTGTTTTTGATGCGCTAACAGCGTTATAACATGGCGTAAAGCTCACGAGAGTCTTTTGTGTAATATCGGACGTTTAAAAGACCCGACACGTCCAAATCGCACAAACATTTTGGTCGCGTGACTCTCGTGTCTCCTCAAGTTTGAATCTAAGCCAGCGCCTGTAAACACAAGGTTGTATACGCTCTCCCGGTGTCGTCTTTCTCGTTCAAACACCATCGCTCAGTCTGACAGTGTTAGCATGGCGGCGTTAGCATACAGACAATAACACAGACACGGGAAGATTTGTGTCGTAGTAACACAAAGACAAACGGGCTCCTCTGCGGCTCAGTGACTCCAGTGAACGAGGATTTAGAATAATTAAATTAAAGTGTTGGTTTGAGGAGTTTTCTCGGGTTTAGATGAATTTACTCGATGCACTTTCGTTGTGTTTCAAGTGAATTATTTTGAAATGGACAGGAAACTGCTAAATGTTCCGGAAAGTGTTTAATGTTGTGTTAGAAATTGGTCTCGGCCGACTGTGTAAAGCAGTACAGGAAAAAACAAAACAAAAAACAAAAACTACTGAATCAGGGAGGAAAGAAAGACAAAGAAGGAAGAAAGGAAGGAAAAGAAAGAAGGGAGGAAAGAAGGAATGAATGAAGGAAGGTAGGAAGGAAAGAAAGGAAAGAAAAAGGAAGGAAGGAAGGAAGGAAAAAATGAAGTAAAAGAAAGAAGGGAGGAAAGAAGGAATGAATGAAGGAAGGAAGGAAGGAAGGAAGGAAGGAAGCAAGGAAAGAAAGAAAAAAGAAGGCGGGAAGGATGAAGGAAGGAAAAAATGAAGTAAAAGAAAGAAGGGAGGAAAGAAGGAATGAATGAATGAAGGAAGGAAGGAAGGAAGGAAGCAAGGAAAGAAAAAAGAAGGCAGGAAGGATGAAGGAAGGAAGGAAGGAAAGAAAGAAAAGAAAAAGGAAGGAAGGAAGGAAAAAATGAAGTAAAAGAAGGGAGGAAAGAAGGAATGAAAGAAGGAATGAAAGAACAGAGGAAAGAAGGGAGGAAAGAAAGAAAGGAATATGAAACTATAATGGTAGGATGAAGGAAAGAATTATGGAAGGAGAGAGGTAGGAATAAAAAGAAAAGTAAGGATGAGAAAAGTATGGAAGGGAGGATGAAAAAACAAGGAAAGAAAGATGGAAAGAGGACAAGAAAGAATAGGGGATAAAGAAATAAAGGAAGGAAAGAAAGGAATGAATAAAACTGGAATGGTAAGATGAAAGAAAGAATTTTGAAAAGAGGGATGTGATAAGGAAAGAACAGAAAGAAGAGAAAGAAAGAAGCACAGATATTTAAATTGTGCTGTAGATTTTGCAGTGTTTGGTTCAGGGGGTCACTCTCCTCGTTTCTGCACTGAAGCGTCTGCACACACACTCTGGACACACACTCTGGACACACACTCTGCACACACACTCTGCACACACACTCTGCACACACACTCTGGACACACACTCTGGACACACACTCTGCACACACACTCTGCACACACACTCTGCACACACTCTGGACACACACTCTGGACACACACTCTGCACACACACTCTGCACACACACTCTGGACACACACTCTGGACACACACTCTGGACACACACTCTGGACACACACTCTGGACACACAATCTGTACACACACACTCTGCACACACACACTCTGCACACACACACTCTGTACACACACACTCTGTACACACACACTCTGCACACACACACTACACACTCTGTACACACACACTCTGGACACACACTCTGCACACACACTCTGGACACACACACTCTGGACACACACTCTGGACACACACTCTGGACACACACTCTGTACACACACACTCTGTACACACACTCTGCACACACACTCTGCACACACACTCTGCACACACACACTACACACACTCTGTACACACACACTCTGGACACTGTCTGGACACACACTCTGCACACACTCTGGACACACACTCTGCACACACTCACTGTGGACACACACTCTGCACACACACTCTGGACACACACTCTGGACACACACTCTGCGCACACACACTCTGCACACACACACTACACACACTCTGTACACACACACTCTGCACACACTCTGGACACACACTCTGCACACACACTCTGCACACACTCTGGACACACACTCTGGACACACACTCTGGACACACACTCTGGACACACACTCTGGACACACACTCTGCACACACACACTACACACACTCTGTACACACACACTCTGCACACACTCTGGACACACACTCTGCACACACACTCTGCACACACACTCTGCACACACACTCTGCACACACACTCTGCACACACACTCTGCACACACACTACACACACTCTGTACACACACACTCTGGACACTGTCTGGACACACACTCTGCACACACTCTGGACACACTCTCTGCACACACACTCTCTGCACACACTCTGGACACACACTCTGGACACACACTCTGGACACACACTCTGCACACACACTCTGCACACACACACTACACACACTCTGTACACACACACTCTGGACACTGTCTGGACACACACTCTGCACACACACACTCTGGACACACTCTGGACACACACTCTGGACACACACTCTGTACACACACTCTGTACACACACTCTGTACACACACACTCTGTACACACACTCTGCACACACACTCTGCACACACACTCTGCACACACACTCTGCACACACACACTACACACACTCTGTACACACACACTCTGGACACTGTCTGGACACACACTCTGCACACACTCTGGACACACACTCTGCACACACTCACTGTGGACACACACTCTGCACACACACTCTGGACACACACTCTGGACACACACTCTGCACACACACACTCTGCACACACACACTACACACACTCTGTACACACACACTCTGCACACACTCTGGACACACACTCTGCACACACACTCTGCACACACTCTGGACACACACTCTGGACACACACTCTGGACACACACTCTGGACACACACTCTGGACACACACTCTGCACACACACTCTGCACACACACACTACACACACTCTGTACACACACACTCTGCACACACTCTGGACACACACTCTGCACACACACTCTGCACACACACTCTGCACACACACTCTGCACACACACTACACACACTCTGTACACACACACTCTGGACACTGTCTGGACACACACTCTGCACACACTCTGGACACACTCTCTGCACACACACTCTCTGCACACACTCTGGACACACACTCTGGACACACACTCTGGACACACACTCTGCACACACACTCTGCACACACACACTACACACACTCTGTACACACACACTCTGGACACTGTCTGGACACACACTCTGCACACACACTCTGCACACACACTCTGGGACTAACCGAGGGACTGCAGTGACCAAAGGGAAGGTCAAAGGTCAGCGCCTTCACTACATCCTGCCCACTCAACAGAAGAAGAGGACAAGTGTTTGGGGGTTAGAGAGGGATAAAGAGCGGGAACGCCACAGGGAACGAAGGAGGGGAAGAAAGAGGAACAGGGAAAGAGGAAGGAAGGGATTAATGAAGGAAAGAATGGAGGGAGGAAAGAAAGAAGAAAGGTATGAAAGAAGGAAAAAAGGGAAAGGATAAAGAAAGATGAATGGAGGGAAGACAGAGATGGAGAAAGAGAGAAAGAGAGAGACAGACAGACAGATACTGCTGAAGAGCTGGCTGTCCCCTCCGTCCATCTGTGTTGTAGTGTTGTGTGAGATGAACCATGCTGGACGGCGTGAGACCGAGCTGGACCATGCTGGACTGAGTTGGACCAAACTGTACCGAGCTGGACCGATTTGGACCAAGTTGGACTGTTCTGGACTGTTCTGGACCGAGCTGAACAGTTCTGGACCATATTGAACCGTTCTAGACTGTTCTGGACCATTCTGGACTGTTCTGGACCGCTCTGGACCGAGCTGAATTGTTCTGGACCAAGCTGAATCTTTGTAGTCTGTTCTGGAGCTAGCTGAACTGTTCTAGACTGTTCTGGACATTCTGGATTGTTCTAGACTGTTCCGGACGTTCTGGACCATTCTAGACTGTTCTGGACCATTCTGGACTGTTCTGGACCGTTCTAGACTGTTCTGGATTGTTCTGGACCAAGCTGAATCATTCTAATCTGTTCTGGAGCTAGCTGAACTGTTCTAGACTGTTCTGGACCATTCTGGACCGTCCTGGATCATGTTGAACTGTTCTAGTCTGTTCTGGACTGAGCTGACCTGTTCTAGACTGTCCTGGACTGTTCTGGACCGTGTTGAACCGTTCTGGACCGTGTTGAACCGTTCTGGACCGTGTTGAACCGTTCTGGACCGTGTTGAACCGTTCTGGACCGTTCTGGAGCGAGCTGACCCGTTCTAGACTGTCCCGGACCGTTCTGGACCGTGTTGAACCGTTCTGGACCGTGTTGAACCATTCTAGACTGTCCTGGACCGTGTTGAACCGTTCCAGTCCGTTCTGGAGCGAGCTGACTCGTCGGTGAAACCTGCTGTGCCCTGCGTCTCTTTCATTTGGCTTCACACACACTGGATTTTTTTGGTGAGAACTTCAAGGATAGTAACACTGACAGAGGCCGCCTCATCTCCCAAAACGCAATTAACCCGACGCCCGTGGGTGCCGCCTGATGAAAAGTGCATTCTGAACCCAGAGCTCCCGGAGAAATTGGTTAAAATCGAAGGCGATGTAAGAGGAGATAGGGGTCATGTGTAGTTTTGAAGGTAAATGCCTCGTAAACAGTGAAGGAGAAGAGGTTTAGAGCAGCGAGCCTCGATGCAGAGACGTCCTTCAGTAACAACACTACTCTAATGTACTCATACCGTGTACTCTTTAAGAAGTACAGAAATATATACTGCAGTACTGTTCTTTTAAACATGATGGACTGAAGGTAAGAGCAGAGGTGGGTAGTTACATTTACTTGATTATGTGTGATCCGTCAGTCGTCCAGGTGTGATCCATAGTAAAAGAAAAATGTAAATCTGACTCAGAAGTGTCTTGCCAAATGACAGCATCTATTGCCACTAACTGGGATTGAACCGACAACCTTTAAACAGTAAAAAGGTCGCACTTTTATACAGCGCTGTTCCACCTTCAAGTCACTCAAAGCCATTTCCGTCAAAGAACCGGTCACACATTCAGTTCATTCACCAGTGTGCGCAGACGCTGGGGCGAGGTGGGTTAAGTGTCTTGCCCGAGGACACAACAACAGCAGCAGTAGTGTTTATCTGTGGGAGCTGGAATCGCACCGACAACCTGTGGGTCAAAGGAGCTGACCGTTCTACCGATGGTGTTTATGTCGAGAGCGGGATTTGAACCGGCAACCTTCAGATCAGTGGGGGTTAAATGGTGAATGTGTCGAACTACTTTTTTTATTTTTTATTTTATTTATTTCGAGCACAGACGAAGCACAACTCACTGATCTGTTTCTATACGAGTGAGAAAAGGAGGAAAAGGAGGAAAAGGAGGAGGAGAGGGAAGACAAAAACCTATTAAGTCCCACCCACATCTTCCATTTTACTTAAATTAAATGCTTTGTTTGAACTTCCTGTGCAAAAAGGGAAAGAAAAAAAAGGAAAAAAAGAAAAGTTAAAGAAAGAAAAAAGAATGAAAAAAGGTAAAGAGCAAGAAAAAAAGGAAAAAAGAGGAAAAAAAGAAAGAAGAAAAAAAGAAAAGGAAAAAAGAAAGAAAAAAGAAAAAAAAGGAAAAAAGAAAAAAAGAAAAAAGTTAAGAAAAAAGAATGAAAAATGGTAGAGAAGGAAAAAAGGAAACGAGAGAAAAAAAGGAAAAAAAAACATAAAAAAGGAAAAGGAAAAAAAGAGAAGAAAGAAAAAAAGAAAAGGGAAAACAAAAGAAAGAAGAAAAAAGAAAGAAAAACAGGGAAAAAAGAAAAAAAATGAAAAAAGAAAAAAAGAAGAAAAGAGAAAAAGAAAAGGAATACAATAAATAAAGAAACTGACCATCTGAATCACTTCTGCTGTGTTAAATACTTTAACATTTTTACTCTGCCTGAGCCGTTGTATTTGGATAAAATATAAAGTCAAAGTGACAAACGCAGCGGTTTGTGTTTAAACTCAGATTCCACTGTGAAAAAAGAAAAGAGGAACAGGAAAAGAGAATGGAGGAAAGAAAGGAGGAGGAAAGAAAGACAGCGATAAATTAAACTAAAATGGTAGGATGGTGTGATTTTCTTCCCTTCATTTTTTCCTCATGAACAGTCATATTTTCTGGCGTGTCCCTGATTGGCTGATCCACCTGTCAATCACGCCCCTCCACGCTCACATCTTTATAAAGTATTGGAGGAGTGTGTTTTTCTGCAGACAAATAGACTCGTGGAGGCAGAGGTAAATAATTGGGCGGACATTGTTGTTTGTGACGAGTGGACGGCGCCGCGGCTAATGCTCCGCTAATGCTACGCTAGCCTATTCTTTATCAGTGAAATCCACCATTAACTGTCCTTTTTAGCTGTTACATCGCCTGGCCTCTTTCCAAAGGGCCAATTAATCAAGAGTGTATTGTCAGGCTGAGTCACCCGGTGAGACGGGCGCCGCTTCGGAACACGGCGGTGAAGCTAACGTGTAATGGAGCGACTATTCAGACGTTTGGCACAGGGAGCTTATAATTAGGGCTCTGTGTGTGTCTGGGGTTGGACCAATATAGAGAGTGAGAAAGAAGAAGAAGAAGAGGGGTAAAGATGATGGAGGAGAGGTGGGGGGAGAGAGAGAGAGGGGGGAGGTGAGGAGGAAGAGGGAGAAGAGGAGGAGGAGAGGGGGGGGAAGTGAGTCAAGAGGTGAGAGAGGGGTTAAGAGAGAGAGGGAGGTGAGAGCGATGGAGGGATATCATTTGGAGATTGGTGATTGACTAACCAGAACCGGAGAGAGAGAGAGAGAGAGAGAGAGAGAGAGAGAGAGACAAAGGGAGGAGAGAGTGGAAGGAGAGCGGTACTGAGAGAGGGACTGACAGGGAGAGGGGGTGACAGAGGGAGAGAGAGAGAAATCATTTGGAGTTTGCAGATTGACTAACCAGAACCAGAGAGAGAGACAAAGAGAGGAGGGGTGAGAGACAAGGTGAGTAAGAAGAAGGAGAGGAGGAAGCGGGAGAGGAGGGGTGGACGTGAAAAAGAGTGAAGAGGTGGGAGAGATGTTGAGAGAAAGACAGAGAGGGAGGTGAGAGTGATGGAGGGATATCATTTGGAGATTGGTGATTGACTAACCAGAACCAGAGAGAGAGAGAGAGACAAAGAGAGGGGAGAGTGGAAGGAGAGCGGTGGAGAGAGGGGGTGAAGAGGTGGAGGCAAAAGTGAGTGACTAGATGAGAGAGGGACTGACAGGGAGAGGGGGTGAGAGAGAGAGAAATCATTTGGAGTTTGCAGATTGACTAACCAGAACCAGAGAGAGAGAGAGAGAGACAAAGAGAGGAGGGGTGAGAGACAAGGTGAGTAAGAAGAAGGAGAGGAGGGGTGGACGTAAAAAAGAGTGAAGAGGTGGGAGAGATGTTGAGAGAGAGAGAGGGAGGTGAGATGGATGGAGGGATATCATTTGGAGTTTGCAGATTGACTAATCAGAACCAGAGAGAAAGAGAGGAAAAGAGAGGGGAGAGTGGAAGGAGTGCGGTGGAAAGAGGGGGTGAGGAAGAAGAGGGATAGACAGATGGAGGTAAAAGTGAGTGAAGAGGTGGGAGAGGGAGGTGAGAGCGATGGAGGGATATCATTTGGAGATTGGTGATTGACTGACAAGAACCAGAGAGAGAGAGAGAGAGAGAGACAAAGAGAGGGGAGAGTGGAAGGAGAGCGGAGGAGAGAGGGGGTGAAGAGGAAGAGGGAGAGGAAGGGTGGGATAAAAGTGAGAGACTAGATGAGAGAAGGGTTGAGAGAGAGAGAGGGAGGTGAGAGAAATAGAGAGATATCATTTGGAGTTTGAAGATTGACCATCCAAAACCAGAGAGAGAGGGAAAAAAGAGGTGAGAGACGAGGTGACAGACGAGGTGAGGAGGAAGAGGGACAGGAAGGGTGGAGGCAATAGTGAATGAAGAGGTGGGAGAGATGTTGAGAGAGAGAGGGAGGTGAGAAAGAAAGATAGATCATTTACAGTTTGCCGACTGACTAACCAGAACCAGAAAGAGAGAGAGAGAAAAAGAGATGGGAGAGTGGAAGGAGGGGATTGGAGAGAGAGGGTGAGGAGATAGAGGGAGAGGAGGGTGGGGGTAAAAGTGAATGAGTAGATGAGAGAAAGGCTGACAGAAAGAGAGATGAGGGTGAGAAAAAAAGAGATATTTATAGAGTTTGCTAATTGACCAACCAAAACCAGAGAGAGAGAGAGAGAGAGGGGGAGGGAAGAGTGGAAGGAGAGAGGAGGTGAGGAGGGAGCGAAGGATGAGATAAAAGTGAGTGACTAGATGAGAGGGAGGTGAAAGAAATAGAGAGATATCCATTTGGAGTTTGAAGATTGAACAAGCAAAGCCAGAAAGAGAAAAAGAGAGGGAAGAGTGAGGAGGAAGAGGGAGAGGAGGGGTGAGACGGATGGAGGGATATCATTTGGAGATTGGCAATTGAATATCAGAGAGAGAGAGAAAGAAAGGGGAGAATAGAAGGAGAGTGTCGAGGAGGAAGAGGGAAAGGGAATAAAAGCGAGGGACTAGATGAGAGGGGCTGAGAGAGAGATGGAGGTGAGAAAGAAAGAGAAATTTGATGAGAAGCGTGAGAGACGAGGTGTTGAGAGAGAAAGAGAGATATCATTTGGAGTTTGCAGATTGAACAACCAAAACCAGAGAGAAAACAAGAGAGAGGAAGGAGAGGGGGATAGAGATGAGTATGAGAGAGAGAAGAAGAAGAGAAGGGAGAGAGAAAGAGAACAGAGGGAGTAATAGAAGGAGAGGCAGATAGGAGAGAGAGAGAGAGAGAGGAAAAAGGAGGTGAAAGAGGTGGAAAGAGAAAAAAAGTAGATGTGAATAAGAGGATGGAGAGGAGAGGGGAGAGACAAGAGGGAGAGGAGAGAGAAGGGAGGGAGGACAGTGAAGAGGAGAGGAGGAAGAGCGAGAGAGAGAGAGAGAGAGTGAGGGAAGAAGGAAGGAGAGGGGAGAGTAGTGAAAGGAGAGGCGGAGAAAAGAAGAGCTTGGAAAAGAAGGAGAGAAGAAAGGAGAAGAGGAGAAAGACAAGGGAGGGGGAAGAGAGAGAGGGGGAGGTGAGAGAGAAAGTGAGAGATCATTTGGAGTTTACAGATTGAACAAAAAAACAGAGCGAGAAAACGAGAGAGTAAGGAGAGGGGGATAGAGATGAGGATGAAAGAGAGAAGAAGAGGAAAAGAGATGGGATAGAGAAAGAGGGAAGTGGAGAACAGAGGGATTAATAAAAGGAGAGGTGGATAGGAGAGAGAGAGAGCGAGGGAGAGGAAAAAAGGAGAGTAGAGGTTGAGAGAGGAAAAAAGTATAGATGTGAATAAGAGGGTGGAGAGGAGAGGGGAGAGAGGAGAGGGAGAGGAGAGAGAAGGGAGGGAGGACAGTGAAGAGGAGAGAAGGAAGAGCAAGAGAGAGCGAAAGAGTGAGGGAAGAGGGAAGGAGAGGGGAGAGTAGTGAAAGGAAAGGTGGAGAAAAGAAGAGCTTGGAAAAGAAGGAGAGAAGAGAGAAAGGAGAAGAGGAGAAAGAGAAGGGAGGCGGAAGAGAGACAGGGAAAAGAGGAGAAAGAGAGAGTGACCATTTTGAGCCTGTCAGCACATTCACACAAAGGTAAAGGTGCAGTGACGAGGACAGAATGTGAGAGAATGTGACGTTCTGCTCAGGAAACACTGGAAAATATAGAAATCTGGTTCAGTCTGGAAATTCTTGTGTTTTTTTGTTCTTTTTTTAGTTACTCAACATTCACCGTGCAAACAAAAATACATATAAACAGACTCATCCCCCGACTGGCTCCTCCTCGCCAAGAAAACAACCAAACTGCTTCCAAAATGTTACCACAAAAGCATCAAAAATGGGTCAAATGCAGAAAATAAACTACAGCGCTGACGTATTTACGACTTTAAATGAGCTGTACCTGATGTTTACCGTCTTAAAAATGGGAAAAAAAAACAGAACTACAGTATTTTCCGAAGTATAAGTCGCACTTTTTTCATAGTTTGACCGAGGGTGCGACTTATACTCAGGTGCGATTTATATGTGACAAAAAAATGGGGAAAAAAGAAAAGAAAGAAAGAAAAGGGAAAAAAGAACAGAAAAGGAAAAAAGGAAAAGAACAAAAAAGGAAAAAAGAACAAAAAAGGAAAAAGAAAGAAAAAATGGAAAAAAGAAAAAAGGAAAAACAGAAAAAAGAAAAACAAGGAAAAAAGAAAAAAGAGGAAAAAATAGGAAAAAGAACAAAAAAGGAAAAAAGAAAAAATGGAAAAAAGAAAAAAAAGAAAAAACAGAAAAACAAAAAACAAGGAAAAAAGAAAATAGGAAAAAAGAATAAAAAGGAAAAAGAACAAAAAAGGAAAAAAGAAAAAAGTGTGAAAAGTAAGAAAAAAGGAACACAAAGAGGAAAAAAGAAAGAAAAAAAAAGACCATCTGAACCACTTCTGCTGCAAATACACAAACTGTGTTAAATACTTTATATTTTATCCAAACACAACAGCTCCAGGATGTGTGTAAATGTGTTAAAGTGACAAACACAGCGGTTTATGTTTGAACTCAGAGATTCCACTGTGATTGGAGCTGCCGTTATTTTACTGTCAAAATTCCCAATATTTTCCTGTAAATGTAAAAACGTATCGATATAATGACGGTATTTTAGCCTGAATCTGCTCAATCTCCTAATGACGTCAAATCCAGACGGTTTATTATATTTCTGTATTTTTTTAAACAGATGGACATGAGTCTGGTCCCCACTCCGTCCGTCATGTGTGAAGCCAGAACCTCAGATGCTATTTGTATTTGAAATATGTTTTTTTTTTTGTCATTATTATGCATTTTTTGGCTGGCGCGACTTATACTCCAGTGCGACTTATACTCCGGAAAATACGATGTTTAAACGGTTTGCAATGGTTCAATACGATTCCTCACTTACCTAATGAATTCTAAACATCCAAACTATCCACAATGATGAGTTTATAAGCACTTTTTGCAACTGTTTTGAGACTAGAGCGGAGTTTTTCCATCACGGCAATGCTATAACTATTACAATTAGCAGGCTAACAGCGCACTTCCTGCTTATTGGACAGTTAAACTCTTCATAATCAGACGCAGACATCGCACAGTGGACTTATTTTACCTTAAGAGCTGCTTACACAAACACAAGGATGAAGAAATCGGGTACGGAGCCTTTAGTTTCTGTTTTACATTCACTGAAATTGGGAAAAATGGAGGTTTATCCCAAGATGTTCTGTCCCAATAGCATAAACCTTTAGTATTTTGTCCTTTTGGGGCTTCCGTACCTGAATCCCTGCAGGAAGAAAAGCACTAATCTCATAATGAAGCTATTGTGAGCAGTTCTTTAATAAAAAAAACAGCAGCTACGGCAAAACGTAAACAAACTACACTGGTGTTCTCCACGGTCGTTTAGCACGCTAACGCTAATGCTAACTCCCACGCACGTTTGGACTTCTTTATCAAAGTTCACGCGCAAATATGTTGGGTTTCCATGCAATTTAGGGTCGTTATATTGACTTAAATTCATTTCCTAGACACTGAGACTAACCTTAACAACCCCATTCAACCTTTAATGGCCCTACTATTGTTTTTAAGGGTTAAATAGGGTCGTTAAGGCTGAAACTGGAGACGATAGCTGTTTACCGTTTCAGTGTAGTTAGCTCCTTTCTTCAGACAGATATAAGGCATGATCAGAACTGAAGAAGCGGCTTGGACGAGCAGCGAAATGTCTTCACTTCCACACGTTTTGTCCAGTTGACAGATTTAAACTTCCGTCTTTTACGATGGACCAAACCTGGACGACTGAGGGATTACACAAACATACGGACATCTTCTCCCGTAACCTTAACCGTTTTTAACCCATGTCTGAACTTGAAAATCACGTTGTTGATCTAATAATAAAGAATTTGCATGATGGGAACCTGTTTTTTTGTGCCCAGGTCCCCGTAATGCGAGTGTGTTTACTGATTTTAGTCCTCATAATGTGACAAACGGGCTTTTTCTTATAATCTGGTGTGTTTACATTCATGTTGAACCATCTGATCATTAATATGCATTGTCCCAATCAAATAAATAAATAAATACGCACACACACACATCAATACACGATCATACTGTGACTTTATTCTCCGTCCAATTCGAATGTTCTCAGTAAAAATGCAAATGAACTGTGATAATTCCAGCTCAGGAAACAAGACTCTAGTTCTACGTTTACTCTATATCGCTGTAACAAGCAAAAGTGTAAATTAAACAGTTCATTTGTCTTTCATTTTAAGGAGGAATAAAAGAAACGCTGTTCTTTTTCACGGTGCACTCTGGAACTTTTACAATGGGGCGTTCCACCACCTGCTTGTCTCCGTGGAAATATAATTCTTTCGCCTGGGATGTTCCACAGTGTGATATTCTCACAATATCTGAGTTGAACTAATTCATCTTGGGTGGAGTCAAAGGCGAAGCGTCCAAGAGAACCAAAACAAACATGGCGACACAACGGAAAAAACGAAGAAATACGGACGATTTTGTGAATGAAAAACGTGCAGATGGAAGCGACTTTGCATTTGTGAACAGGGAAGATGTCTGTGCTTTTCTCTTAACAGGATTTATTAAAAAGTTCTGCTGTTGTGATGCTTCGACCAATCAGCTTGGAGGATTTGTTTTCGTTTGGGAAAAGAAGGCACCTATTAAGTCTGTTATTAATCTTCATGTCTTGATTTACACCAGGATCACACACAGCAGGTTAAAGCGAACATTTTAAGACCAAAATGACGAGTCTGACAGCAGCAGTTACAGACAGAGGAGCCACGGTTTTTCAATAGAAAGTGAATTGAAGCCAGAGAAAATGGAGCTGGATGCGCGCTTATAGCTCGCCTAGACTTTTTTTTCTTTTTTTAGCCATACTTTTGCCTTTTTTCACACAACTACCTCTATTTTACACCTCTATCCATCCTTATTTTTCCTTTGATGCATTAAATAACTGGAAGAATCCTGACGGCAACTGCGCTCTGATTGGTCGTCTTCGATGGTGACGTAAGTGCATTACCGTAATGACAGTGACGTATTTAAAGAGCCCCGTGCCTCTGCTTTGAGACGCCGTTTGAATTTACATGACGCACAATCGGTCGCGGAGTTACGGTGATGGAAAGTCCAAAACCGCGAGACTATCGGCGGTGTTAGCATCCGCCGCTAAAGGGTTAAAACGGACCTATTGTGCTTGTGTCGCTCTATAGTTATAATCTGCTTCGACCAATCAGCTTGAAGTATTCGTTTGAATCACTGACAGGCCCCGAACGTTTTCAGCGAGAGTCATGGCAGATTAATAATGTGTAGAACTGCATTTGTCGTTTTATTTATTGCTACAAAAACACACTGAAAACACATGCATTAATTTCTTGTGAGTGACATTTTCTCTGTAATCTGACCTGTTACTTTCTGCTGCTGGTCTCTATGAAGCCAGGTTTAATGCCGTATTGTGAAACAGCATCACAGGCAAAAGTAAAAACACCTCCACGGAGCTAAAACAGATGCCGTCCACCCACAAACTTTGATTTATTTCATTCTTGACCTGCTTAAACCAAACGATCTTTGCACATCCCTCAGGCTGTCACAGGAAAATTACATTCAAGTGCTTCTCTGAAAAGGTCACATTTAGACATTTAATTGGACGCACTTATTCACTTAATGACTAATACCGAATTATATATATATTATTTCTTCTCTCCTCACGTTACCTGCTCGTCACATGTGTGTAATGCAATACTGGGGAATGTAAAAACGGACACTCCCTCAGAAGAATAACCTTTAAAGAGTGGGTATTTTGTAGCTTTTTGTGGCTTTTTTGTGTGTTTTTGTGGCTTTTTGAAGGTTTTTGTGACGTTTTGTAGCTTTTTGTGCATTTTTTGTGCCTGTTTATGGCTTTTTGTAGTTTTTTGTGGCTTTTTTTGCACCTTTTTTTAATGGCTTTTTGTAGCTTTTCTTGTCCCTTTTTGTAGCTTTTTGTGGCTTTTTGTAACTTTTTAGTGCCTTTTATGGCTTTTTATAGCTTTTTGTAGTTTTTTGTGGCTTTTTTGTACCTTTTTCATGGCCTTTTGTAGCTTTTCTTGTGCCTTTTCATGGCTTTTTGTAGCTTTTTGTAACTTTTTTGAGCCTTTTATGGCTTTTTGTAACTTTTTTGTGCATTTTATGGCTTTTTGTGGCTTTTTGTAGTGTTTTGTACCATTTTTGTACATTTTTTATGGCTTTTTGTGGCTTTTCTTGTGCCTTTTTATGGCTTTTGTAGCTTTTTAGCATATTATAACATTGTCCCCTCATCAAAAACATACCTGAGGAGCTTTTAGATGTCATCCACGCATGTTTGAGCAATCTAGCGATCTCTCCTGGGGCCCTAATCAAACCCTTCTTACACTACAACTTCACAAACCTGATACAATGTGCTGCGATTTCATTAGCGGAAAGCACACACAGATCATAATCATAAAAATATATGACCGCGCTCTGCAGGAGGAGTGACTTAGCTTGGGGAATACAGGCAGTGGAGCACTCAGCGCATCAAAAACGAAACAGAACTCGGTGATTATATCTTTTTCAAAACAATAAACGCTAATATAGTGATTTAAATCTGCAATTTGTTAGCTTAGACGCGTAATAACCCCGTCTTTAAAAACACGGGGGTGCAGGTGGTCTCATTGTTCGGGCTGATGGACATAAGTCGACTGCATTTTCCATCTTCCTGACGTCTAGAGCCATCCCAGTGTAACAGCCTGTAGTTGAGTCTCATATGGGGCTATTATGGACGCTCTAATGCCCCGTGTGTGTGCGTGTGTGTGTCTTTGTGCGCGTGTGTGCGTCCGGGCTCTGTTTCCCCGTGCTAGAGGATGTTAGTGACAGCAGAGCCCAGAGAGAAAATTGCATATTATTTACCGCGTGCGTTTCAATATGCCACTTTTCCACTCTATAGCCTGCAGCTTACAACCCACAGAGCAGGCCCAGGACACAAGCTGAGAACACGCACTGAATTCAAATGCCACACAGGGCGCCGTGCCGGAGAACAATGGAAAAACGCAACGCAAAAAGGGTTTATTTATTAATTTAACACTCTTGAAAACACAATTACACAACGACTTTATGATGTAACTGTCTGCAGCCGGTGTTTAAAGCGTTGATACGTGATTTTTATTCTGCGTTTACTCCGTAGACTGGATAAAGAAGTGGACTCGAGTGTGACGTCACCCGTAGTGCTAAGCTAATCGAGGCTAGCAGTTGTAGCATATTTGGAATGGCGACCGCGAGTATCATAGCAACCGAAGAGCCAATCCGGAGCGAGGTTGTTGAAGGTAACGCCTCTTCCCGCTCGCGTCACTGGTTTAGCAGGGAGCGAGCGCTTAGCAACGCTGTCAATCAAACCTGTTGCTAACGCTAGCGGGAGTGATCTCTGGAAAAGAAGGCGCCTGATTTGTCCGTTATTAATGTTCATATCTTGATTTACAGACACAATAGTGAAATAAAAACACCAGGATCATGTAGAGAGGGTTAATACGAACATTTTAAGACCAAAATGACACGTTTTTCAATGTAAAATGAGTTGGAGTCAGTGTTGACGGTGCTGGATGGATATATTTAACGTGACGGCTAGCAGGTTAGCTATGTCCATTTATATATACAGTATTTTTTTTAACCCCAGTACAGATATATTCCATGAGCAGCTCTTAAATCAGACATATTGTGCTTGTGTCGCTCTATAGTTATAATCTACGACACCCACGGATTGTTAGGTTATAATTTACACATTTTAAATCTCAAATTATTCATCTAAAACAGGTGTGTCCAAACTTTTCTCATTAAGGGCCACATATAAAAACATAGACAAAGCTGAGGGTCGACTGAGGAACATAGACTCGTCGCGAATGCAGTGAATACTTCAAATCTGTGTGTTTATTACAAGTTAGACTGAACCACTAGACCTTTATTCACTCTCACATCCTCAACGGGACACATTAAATATTTGAGATGGGCTTGTTAAAGTAGATTTTCAGAAATGTACAGTAAAAAATATGGTTTAAAGTAATATGGGTCAATTCACCTGGAAGCTTGAGGGCCAAAAAAAATTGGTCTGAGGGCCGCGTTTAGCCCCTGGGCCACAGTTTGGACATGCCTGCACTATAGTTATAAACTGTGACGGGTCGTTAGGTTATAGTTTACACGTTTTAAATCTCAAATATTCATCTAAAACGACTTTAATAAAAGAAACGAGCCCACTGACGTTAAAAAGCTGTGGCGCGCAATGGGAGCTGATGTCGCCGCAAACGTCATCACGACAAAGAGCCGTGTAGCTGTTGGCGCCCCCTATGGACAGCTGCGCGTCACATTTTCTTTCATTTGTACCAAAATATGTGACGCTGCCAAATCCTACATGCAAGAAAGTAAAATTGAAGAACTGAAGTGCGTACGTCAGAGTGGGCGTGTACGGGTGGAGGTGAAAACGGGGGTTGATCGACAAAATGGCGCCTCGAAAATAAGCGATTAAAGATCATTCAAACATGGATGACGACTTCAGAGGGTAAACGAGAAGGAAACAACTGTAACGAGATTAAAAACTCTAATAGGTCTGACTTAATGTGTTTGCGTGTAAAGCCTTTTCACAAAACCCATTCGCAAAAGAAAGAGAATTGTCCATTTTAGGCATTTTATTAAGGAAGGGCATCTGGCTGTTTTGTAAAAGTGTACTTTAGACAGAGACATAAATGACTACACATCGCTAGTACATACTTACAGCTTATCTCTTGGGAAATACCAACCACTTCCAGCATCGAGGTACTCTAGAGACCTCAAGATGGTCAAAATACATCGCACAGACGCCGAACAGCCTCTCTATTCTTTCCCCGCACACGTTTGTCTAATATATTTGGCGACGCGTGTCCACGTCTCCATGGTAACACACTGTCAGATATCAAATTTGACATCTTCCTCTTGTCAGTCATCCTCTCCTCGTCCCGGTAGGGTTCAGACAGACACAGAACGGTTCAATTTCTCCACGCGGGACAGTCCCCTTCTGCACCTCTCCATTAGAGTGTGAGATTACAGGCGTACAGGGTTTCTCAGGCCGGCAGACAGGGGCGTACGAGAGTGAAGTGTGCAAAGAGACTGTTGTGGATGAATCCCCCAAAAAAGGACGTCAGACGGATCGTCAAATTCAAGAAGGCAGTTTTAGCAGGTTTATTTTTTTCTCCGCATTCAGTCCGATTTGTATCATCCGTCGACTCTGGCTCCAATTCACTTTCTATTGACCGATCTACCGCTCTACCTGATCCTCATTTAATCCATTTTCTTCCGCTTAACCCGGGGTGGGGTCGCCGGGGCAGCAGTCTAAGCAGGGACTCCCAGACTTCCCTCACCCCAGACACGTCCTCCGAGGCGTTCCCAGGCCAGCCGAGAGACACAGTCCCTCCAGCGTGTCCTAGGTCTTTCCCGGGGCCTCTTTCCGGTTGGACATGCCCGGAACACCTTGGCTCGGGAATCCTAAACAGATGCCCGAGCTCCTCAACCTATCTCTAAGGGAGCGCCCAACAACCCTGCGGAGGAAACTCATTCTGACCGATTGTATCCGCGATCTTGTCCTTTCGATGATTTCGTGAGGGTAGGAACGTAGATTGACCAGTAAATTGAGAGCTTTGCGTTTCGACTCCGCTTCTTCTTCGCCCCGACAGTCCGATACAGCGACCGGATCACAGCACACGCCCGTAAATCTCACGCTCTACTCGATCCTGGTGTTTCTTTTTCACCATTTTCCCCGTAAATCAAGATATAAACATTAATAATATACAAATCAGGCGCCTTCTTTCCCCGACGTCGTTCCCGCTAGCGTTAGCAACAGTTTTGATTGCCAGCGTTGCTAAGCGTACACTCCCTGCTAAACCAGTGGTGCAGACAGGTTCAACAGCCTCGCTCCGGATTGGCTCTTTGGTTGCTATGATACTCGCGCTTGGAATTCCAAATCCAAAAAAGTAAAACTCAGCTCCAAATTCGCCGCTATAACTGCTAGCATCGACGAGCTTAATTTGACTGGAAACGAACGCTATGGCTGACGTCACACTCACTTAGTCCGCTTCTTTCTACAGTCTACGGGCGGCGACAAACATTTTTGGTTGAAGGAGCTATAGGGGTCCCAAGTTCTTGTTCCCGTAAACGGATTTATAAACCCTAATATGGAATTCAGTTTTATCGTAGTCTCATATTACGCCGTTTTCTGATCTATGTTATAATGTTTTCTCATCACAAACAGACCTGGAGGTTTGTTTTGCGGTTGCCATTTGCACATTTTCGTCGAGATTGGATGTGCTGTGAAAACTGACCATTTTAGGTGCGGCTAGTGCCCTTTCAAACGCCCCCCCGCGGCGCCACATCACATCTTTAGATCAGCATGCTAGCTTTTATTGTTTTGAAAATGCTATATACGCCCCAAAAACAGCTTGTTAGCACGAGTCTCCTCTCTGTTTGCTCTCCACGCTAAGTCACTCCCCCTTCAGAGCGCTATCGTGACACAATCAGCGTACATCCCGGTAATGAAACACACTACATCATACCAGATTTGTGAAGTTGTAGTGTAAAGTTTTGTATCATGTTTTTGTATATTTATGGAGAATTTTTGCATCAGAGCGTGGGTGAAGTAGGTTTGTGGGCAGGGCCTTGTACTTAATCTTACAGTTAGCCATAAAGAGGGTTCGACTAGCGCCCGGGAGAGATCGCTACATGACTCAAACATGCATGGATGACATCGGAAAAACGCTTCAGGCATGTTTTTGATGAGGGAATAAGATTAAAACATGGTAGAAAGTACAAAAGAAACAAAAAACGAAACGATTTTGCGTAATCCTGAGGTACGAGTTGGAGCGCAGCTGAGTCGGAGTACACGTGGCGTCTCCAGGCCCGAGTACACGTGGCGTCTCCAGGCGGCTGTGGTTCGTCACTGTTCACAATGATCACATTTATTAACCTTGAACAGACATTGGGGGAAAAAACCCGAAACAACCGATAAGACGTGGAATTCAATCATTTCTACAGATTAAACTCAGGAGAAATACTGAGAGACCTTGGTGAACCTGGTGGAGCCTGTGGAGTACGGTGGCCTTGCTGCTTTGAAAAAGGTACTATAATAATCTAATAAATAAAAAATCAATAAATCAATTAATAGTAGTAGTAATAATAATAATAAAATAATGAGTTGGGTTGTGCGCTGGTATCTTCACCTGCAGATGTGGGAAATACTCATGTTTTTATGTAGAGCTTTTCCACCTTCAATGAATGAATCTATTTTATTATTGTGTATTAGCAGTAACAGTAGTAGTAGCAGCAGTAGTAGTTGTTGTTGTAATTGTAGTAGCGGTAGTAGTGTAGTTGTAACAGTAGTAGTTGTAGTAGTAGCAGTAATAGTGGCAGTAGTAGTAGTAGCAATAGTAGTAGCAGTAATAACAGTAGTAGCAATAGTAGTAGCAGCAGTAACAGTAGTAGCAATAGTAGTAGTAGCAGTAGAAGTAGCAGCAGTAATAGTAGAAGTAGCATGTACTCAAACATGTGTAAATAAAACCAAACACAGCTCCAGGTCTGTTTTGTTTGTGTTTTTTGCGTTCACACCTCACTAGAGTCCATTTTGTGTAACACAGCCCCTTTAAATACGTCCAAAACTATTTCCTCGTCTTTAGTGTCACTTTAGATACGCTTGAATTTGCCAATTTAAATTCTCCCATCAGCCACCACCTCACCAATCCTCTTTTTGAGTGGATTTATCTCAAAGCGGAGCCCGGAGCGCGTAAATCCTATTCTTTATTATTGACACGACCGCTTCCCGAACGCTCCCACCAACTGTTGCTCGTCGCGTGAACGGATTCTTTGTGTAGCGCGCTATGCTAATCCACCACTACAAATCACTTTAGCGGCATGATGGATTTCACTGTAATCTTTTGAGTGTTATGTATCAGAGGAAGAACGCACGATCCCGAAACATCCAGGAGACGAGGCGTGTGTCAAAGCGCTGATGAAGGAGGTACGCGTGGAGATGGAGTACGCCGGTTCAACTTTTCCAAAGGCATTGTGGGAATAATTGGTTTGCGTGATAAAATACTTACGATAATCCCAAGTTTATGTTTGGGAACGCGGTTTTGTAGTTAAAAAAAAAAGACGTGGGGAATAAGTGGATAACTATATTTAAACAAAGAAGAAGTAGTAGTAGTTGTAGTACTTTGCGGTAATGAGTGGTACTATTGTGATTGTGAATATATTTATAAAAGTACTAGTGGTAATAATAATGGTAGTAGTATAAACGTGCACAATAGGCCCTGATTGTCAAACGCACTGAGGAGTTTTTATTCTATTGTGTTTTTTTATTGTGTTATTTTTGTTCGTTTGTAAAAAGCGACAGAGCAGAAAACATTTTTAAATTCAAACTAAATGGTCTTGGATTTGGCTGGACTCAAGTCACTGGGTTAAAGCTGCATTGTGTAACTTTCCTGTTTGGAAGAAGTGTGGAGATGGTACTGGTTGTTCATTTAGCCTTACTGTGTTTATTCAAGGTGTGTGAGTGTGTGTGTGTTGTGTGTGCGTGCGCATGTCCGTCTGAGTGTGTGTATGTTTGCGCGTGTGTGCGTGATAGTGTGTTTGTGTGTCTGCAAGTGTGTGTGTGCGAGTGTGTGTGAATGTGTGAGTGTGTGTGCATGTAGGGGTGTGTGTGTTGTGTGTACATGTGTGTGTGTTGTGTGTACGTGTGTGTGTTCATGTCCGTGTGAGTGTGTGTATGTTTGGGTGTGTGTGTGTGTGTAAAGTAGCAGTAGTAGTACTAGTAGTAGTAGTATTAGTAAGAGAAATAATTGTAAGCTAATAGGAATAGTACTGGCAAGTGTCTATATTTTTGCAGTTTTTGTGGTAGCATAAGTAGTAGAAATTGTAATAATGATGACAGCTGTAGAAGTAGTGATACTTAACAGGGACAGAAGATGGATTTTACACTGGTAGTAGTAGTAGTAGTAGTAGTAGTAGTAGTAGTAGTAGTAGTAGTAGTAGTAGTAGTAGTAGTAGTAGTAGTAGTAGTAGTAGCAGCAGTAGCAGTAGTAGTACTAGTAGAAGTAGTGGCTGAAGCATTAGCAGCATTAGTTTTTACGTTGCAGTAGTATTTGTAGCAGTAGCAGTAGCAATCGTAGTAGTAGTAGTAGTAGTAGTAGTAGTACTAGTAGTTGTAACAGTAGTAGTCTGGTTGAAGTACTACCAGTGATTTTATAATAGTCTTCTAATAGTGTTCTAGAATAATTGTAGTACTAATAATAACAGTATCAGTAGTACTTTTAGTAGTAGCACTGTTAGTAGTTGTAGTCATTGTAGTAAGTATTGAACTAACAGTGACATTATAGTACTGATCCTAGTGTTTGAGGAATTGTAGCACTAATAGTAATAATAGTATCGGTAGTACTTTTAGTTTTAGTAGTAGTGCTGGTAGTCGTAGTAATAGTAGTAAGTATGGTAATAAATGTGACTAGTTCTGATCCTTGCAGTACTAGTAGTAATAGCAGTATTGGTAGTACTTTTAGTAGCAGTAGTAGTAGTAGTAGTGTTGTCGTAGTTGTAATAGAATGTAACTATGTAGTAAGTATGGTGAAGTACTGTGACTTTATAGTACTGATCCTAGTGTTAGAGTAATTGCAGCACTAATAGTAATAACAGTATCAGTAGTACTTTTGCCAGTAGTAGACAGCAGTACTTCTTCCACCCCAGCACATGTTTTTGTGTGACATACTTTTCCGTGTCAGATGGATTAGTATCTCGGGCTCAGCTCGTACATTCACCTGTCCAGTGTCTGACCTTGGCTGGAATCGATGATGTGTTGGTTCAAATGTCCTCTGCTGTTCCTCTCTGTCAATACCCATCATGCATTGTGTCCTTTAAGACGAACTGCGCCCGAGCCGATAGGACGCAGCGACAGCCGCCATCTTTAAGTCAAATGTGAGTCTGCTAAATGGGTCACTAAGCCCGTAAGACGTGACGCGGTTGAACGGCTTAACGCTAACTGGCTACATCAACCTGAAAACGCTCTGTTCCACCTTGTGATGTCATCATGTGGTAATACAGGAAGTGCTCCACTGTGTTTTTAAACTTCACACTCCACACCTTCATTTCTAGAATCATTTGGATCATTTCAGTCCCGGAATTGCCCATGTTTACTGAACTAAAGGTAAAAGGTCGCGGCTAACTTGAAAACGACCGCTTCATGACATCACAAGGTGGAACAGAGCGTTTTGAGCTGCTTTTGTATGTGACACCTGGTTGACTTTATCTGTTTATCAGTTACTGGCATAGACTGTATATATAAATGGACGTAGCTAACCTGCTAGCCGCCGCGTCCCGAATAGGAAGTGAACATGGGGCTTGCTTCCAGCTCCATCGACTCTGGCTCCAATTCACTTTCTATTGAAAAACTGTGTCCTCTCTCTGTACCTGCTGCTGTCAGACTCGCCACTTTGGTCTTAAAATGTTCGTATTAACCCTCTCTACATGATCTTAGTACTTTTGTTTCGCTCTTGTGTCCGTGAATCAAGATATGAACATTAATAACAGACAAATCAGGCGCCTTCGTTCCCGCTAGCGTTAGCAACAGGTTTGTTTGACTAAACTAGCGGTGCGGGCAGGAAGGGGCGTTACCTTCAACAGCCCCGCTCCAGATTGGCTCTTTGGTTGCTATGATACTCGTGGTCGGAATTCCAAACACGGAACTCTGCTACAAATCCACCGCTATAACTGCTAGACTCGATTAGCTTCATTTGACCGGGGCCGAAACGCTGTGGGCGTCGTCACACTTACTTAGTCCACTTCTTCATACAGTCTATGGCAGTGGTGTCCAAACTTTTCCCACCAGGGGCCACATATTGAAACTTAAACGGAGCAAAGGGCCACGGACGACAGGATAACGACGTGAATTATCAAAATGTTGCATTGGACTAAGGTTTGGAAGGAATAAGACATTTATTTTAGGCCTGTATCAAATCAAAATGTTTATTATGTGAGTTATGAAAGCAGAATTTTCTAGAGTTTGCGGTAAAAAGTAGTATTTTTAGTCATTTGGATCAGATCAAGTGGAAGCCAAAGTGCCAATAAAAGTTGGTCTGCGGGCCGCATTTAGCCCCGGGGCCATAGTTTGGACGGCCCTGGTCTGTGGTCACTGGTCTGTTTTGGAGACTGGTTTTAGTGAGTTGACACTGCTGTTGTTTTGCTGTTGCTCCAGAAGAACTTTGGCGTGTTTCCTTAAACCAGAACGCTACATTATTTAAAAAAAAAAAAAAAAAAAAAAAAAAAAGATAATAATAGAAATGATTTTTGTATCATAAGGCACATTTCTAATTTTGTACAACTCAAAAAATAAATAAATAAATAAAAAATACTGCAACAACATCGACTCGTTGACGCATTCCCTGCCTCTTAAAATCCTTGACATTTGCCTTCCTTGGTATTTTCCATTTTCTCTTAAAAATATCTCATAATGACACATTTCGGAGCTGGATTCACCTGTTTTAACCAGACGTCCCTCCCTGAAAAACACAAACCAGCACAAGCCCAGAATGTGCCTAAGAATAGAGGGTGTTCTGGGGGTAGAGCCTCCTGGGACCTGTGCATGTGCTGGTGAGGTGACGTGGAGGAGCAGAGATGGAGGGAGGGAGAACGACAGAGGAGCAGGGGGGAGCAGGGGGGAGCAGGGAGAGCCAGGGAGGACTGGAGAGGATAAGGACGAACTAGGGAGAACCAGGAAGGACCAGGGAGAGGTAAGGAGGAGCAGGGAGAACCACGAAGGACCAGGGAGAATCAGGAACAAGGAAGAACCGGGGAGAACCAGGGAGCACCAGGGAGAGGTAAGGAGGAGCAGGGAGGACCAGGGAGGAAAGGGGAGGACCAAGGAGGACTGGGGAGGATAAGGAAGAACTAGGGAGAACCAGGAAGGACCAGGGAGAATCAGGAACAAGGAAGAACCGGGGAGAACCAGGGAGGACCAGGGAGAGGTAAGGAGGAGCAGGGAGGACCAGGGAGGAGCAGGGAGGATAAGGAAGAACTAGGGACGAGCAGGGAGAAGCAGAGAGAACCAGGGCCAACAAGTGAGGACCAGGGAGAACTAAATAGAACCAAGGGTGACCAGGGAAAACCAGGGAAAACCAGGGAGAATCAGGGAGAACCAGGAAGAACAATGAACAAGGAAGAACAAGGAGGAACAAGGGAGAACAAGGGAGGACCAGGAAGAACCAGGGGGAACCAAGGAGGAGAGGAAGACCACCATTAGTGCAGTACACCACTCCTGGGATAGTACTTCAGTATGTGTTCTCATAGGAACTAGAACTACGCTGCTACAACGTGAGTGTCTCTGAAGAAAGTGTTTTAAGTAGTGATGCAGTATATATGTCTGTGTAATCCCTCAGTCGTTCAGGTATGACCTACGATAAAAGAAAAACCCAATTCTGTCAACTGGATAAAAAAAAACAAAAAACGTTATGTCCAGTATTTCAAAAAGTACTTCAAACTTTTTCTTTCTTTTTTTTTTTCATATTCAGCAAACAATTTACATTTAAGTAGCTTCAACCTTTACTGCCTGGTTTAACAGCACAGATATAAATAAAATCAAGTTAAAAAATAAGAAAACAAATAAATAAATAAAATAATGTATATTTCATAACGGCGAACTGCAAACCAGATCTGTGAACATTGACTTTATCCGCTGTCGCTGCCCCCTGCTGGCCTCTTGCCCTGTGTCTGTGTGCGATTGTCGTGTGTGTGTGTGTGTGTGTGTGTGTGTGTGTGTTTTCTTCATGAGTGGTGTTGTGTAGTTGAATGATTGTTGTGAGTCTACCATCTTACATAAGAGTGTATATATTTCTCGACGACGCATGAAAAATAACCTTTGGCTAATTCTGGCATATTTACAGAAATGTCGATTAATATCCCTTAATGTCCCTGAAACAAACAAATAAATAACACCTAAACCGCTTCACACGGCTTCACTCATTCACTCCACACTCGGTAAGGTAAGCCAGTATTGTAGCCACAGCTGCCCTGGGACAGACTGATGGAAGCGACCCTGCAAATCTGTGCCATCTGCCCCTCTGACAACCGCTACAAAAACATGTACACAAATCACATTCGTAGTAGCCGAAGTGGGTGAAGTGTCTTGGTAAAATGGCGTATATATTGCACTATTTTCTGATCTATGTTGTGTTTTGTTGCGTTTTGTTTCATTCACACATGTTTAACGCACAAATCCTGCATATTTAGGCTGAGTTCTTCTCTCAAACTGAAAACACCACCTCGTCATGTGGTAATACAGCATTAAGAGTCCATTTTGTGTATTATAAAACCTTTAAAGACTCAACAACAGTCAGTCCAGACCAGACCCGCCGCTGTCTCACACGTCGTTCGGGGAAGAAAGCATTTTTTTTACACTGTTTAGTCACCATCAGCATTTGGCAAAGTGCACATGTGCTACAATTTATTCACAAGCAATACCATATCATTCACACCTCATATTTTTCCTGTAAATGTGGATTGGATACGGCCATGAATTTTGCATTTTTCTCACAAAAAGGCAGGTCTATAAAACACTTTTCTATATCAACTCCGTCTTCAGATAGCAGACGGCTGTGTAATCCCTCAGTTGTTCTTGTGGGATCCATCACAAAAGAAAATTGAATTCTGTCAACTGGACAAAAGTTTTTAAGAGTGAAGTAGCAGGATACTGGAATATCTGTCTGAAGCATAGGCTATATATGTAAATGGATGTAGCTAACCTGCTAGCCACGCGTTCTGAATAGGAAGTGAGCGTGGACGTGGTTCTAGCTCCATCAACTCTGGCTCCAATTCACTTTCTATTGAAAAACCGTGTCCACTCTCTCTGTAACCGCTGCCGTCAGACTCGTCATTTTGGTCGTAAAATGTTTGTATTAACCTGCTATTTCGCTATGGTGTCCATAAATCAAGATATGAACATTAAAAACAGACAAATCAGACACCTTCTTTTCCCGAGGTCGCTCCCACTAGCGTTAGCAACAAGTTTGATTGACACTTTTGCTGTCTATCCACATCTCCAAAGCTCAAAACGCTCTGTTCCACCTTGTGATGTCATGCGGTGGTAGTTTTCTAAGTTAACAGCTACGTTTTATCTTTAGTTCAGTAGAAAGAACCAATTCCAGGGCTGAAATCATCCAGTTGATTCCAGTGGAGCACTTCCTGTATCACCACATGACATCACAAGGTGGAACTAAGTGTTTTCCAGTTAAGAGAAGCCTAAAAAATGCACGTGTGAATGAAACAAAACACAACTCCAGGTCTATTTGTGATGAGGAAACAACGTTATAACATAGATCAGAGAGTAGCGCAGTATAGAGGCTCTTTAATAAATCCGTGATGGGGTTCGGCGACTCGATGCTACCGTCCGCTGAGTTTAAAAGCGCCCTGAGGTGTGAGCTGTCGCCGGAGATAGCACCTCCGATATCAGAGTATATAGAGTTATAAAGTCCCGCTCTTACCTGTACCCTGCTGGCCGAGTCCTGTTTGATCCACTTGATGACCGTCTCGTAGACCAGCTCCTCGGCCTTTGTGTTCAGACTGTCGTTGGACAAATAAGACACCAAGTCGTCTTTGGACACGCTCAGGATCTCCTCCTGCCCCGCCACCTGCACAGGGGTAAAACAGAGGCAAAACAGGGTATTTAGATGGAACTTGGAACAATGATAATGACATGATTTTATTGTTTTATTGGTAATTGTTTTATTGCTTTTATATACGTATTTATCATTTTAATTTTGCTATTTGATTTGAGTCTAAATGTTGATTTACTTAATTAGTTGTTTTTATTTATAATGTATTTGTGCAGCACTTTGGAAACTGCATTTGTTTGTGAAATGTGCTATAGAAATAAAGTGGATTGGATGAAAATAAACAGCGTGTTTATTCATAGAGCTCCTTCCACGGAAAAAAAACCCTCGAACTTACTTTACACAAAATTCACCAAACATTTTTTAAGTAATAATAATAATGACAAAAATATATTTAAAAATAATTAATTAATAAAAAATAAAAATAAATTAATTTAAAAAAATAAAAAATATATATTTAAAAATAATTAATTAATAAAATATAAAAAATAAAAATCAATTAATTTAAAAAATGTAAAAAAAATTAAAAATACAAATCATGAAAGTTCACGTAGTATACACATATCAGATAAATACATTTGCAGGCCTGTTGACAAAAATTTGGGGGCCTGGAGCGACAATCCTCATATGGGCCCCACTCTAATATATATTAATGGGATAAAGGTAAATTCTGGGCCCCTAAACCCTGGGGTCCCGGAAAACAAGTCCCCTTTTTCCCCCCTCCTGTCTTCTCCCCTGTACATGGGAATAAACGATCATTTACAGTTAAAACATTTCAACTCGGTAAATGTTTAAATCCACACATAAACTGAGCAGAATTCATTTTTAAGCAACAATTAAAAAAGGCTGATTTACATTTAAATAGATTTACAAATGGAAGAAAAGAAAACGATTCTGTGGATGTGTTCCTATGTCATTTACTTGTACTTGTTTCTCATTTATTTATTCATTCCTTTTGTATAGATGGGAAAAGAGACGTTATGTAAGAGGTCTGTCACATGGCTGGATATGTGCGTAAAAGCGTGTTGTGGCGCGTGAGGCGGGTCAGGTGATGGTATTCAGCTGTGTCCTTCATGATTTAATACGCTCCGGTATTGTTAAAAATGCTATAAACAAAACTGAAACAGACCCCGGATGATGATGTAACGAGGAAGAAGGACCCTCACCTCTGGAAAGTTCTGCAGAGCGTAGGCTTTGGCCATGTTGTGCAGCTCCGTACAGCTCATAGCCTCAGCCATGGCCAGCACGCCCAGGCAGTTAGCCGCCGTCAGCTGCTTCTCTGGAGTCCGACGACGCCCAGGGAACAATGGAGAAACGAAGAGAGAGGAATGAGACATGGGTCAGATCAATGTAAAGCACAGTATGAGAACATTTAGGCTGCGTTTAAACCGTGGCATCAGTCGAAAAAATATGAACTTTCACCGAAATTCGCTCCACGTCAACGAGTTTCAAAGGCGTCCAACTAGAGAAAACGCAGAATTACGGACATGTTCTAATTTGGATGACCTGCAGCTGCTGATACATTATGTAAGTTTTCACGTAAAGGACAGCCACCTGCTTGTCTTTATCGTTTAGCTTGAAATGTTCCACTGTAAGACATTAAAAGTGTCAATCTACACAGAGACAAGACAAGCAGGGGGCAGCACCATCACTACCACGCCTCCTCTTTTTATTAATGTCCGTGTAATCCATCAGTCCTGCTATCTTTTTATTAATGTGCATCGTCCCTTTAATAAACAAATACAAATATAAGCAAAGTTACAGGTCGGATCTGTGGAGAAACGACCCTTTTCGAAGCAAGAATGCGTGTGTGTTTCAAGGTATTTTTGAGTCATATCAAAACCTGTAAATAAATGAAATAAATGCTAGGACTTTGGATACTTTGGAACATTTCTGACGAAGCAGTAACATGTCCCTCTGGAAAGTTACGCAGTGCTTCTTTAACTATACTCTACTCACTACTCTATCTAGCTAATATGACACTTCAGACGCTTATAATATTATGTTTCAGCTTTTTATAAATGGCATTTTAAGGGGTTTTTACCATTCAAAAGATATAATATTTAGCTGGAAATTGTTAATCGCCATGACAAAGGCTCTGTTCTAATTTGTCGTTCGGAAATGCACGGTTGGGTTACCTTTATCGAAAATATACGCGCAGTAGAATATGTACTCAGAATCTCTTGAGAAGCTTTTAGCTGGTGCAAAATGGAGATAACAGCAAAGTTTCGCACGTTTAGTCCTGCTTCATTTGACTTTCACTGTATAATTTTTGACACCGAGTCGTGAGTCGAGCGGCGCGGCGAGTGCGATTTGCTTGTACAGACTGGACGAGCTGGATACAGACACGGTCCTGACTAAACACCGCCATGGACCAGAGCTCGCCGTGTCCCTTTATCAGCGAGGCACAGTCCGACAGCGCGGCCGCCAAACAAACAAGAGCCACAAAGGTCAGCTAACATCTGCTGAATCAAGCTAACAACAGAACAGGCAAATATACAGGCGCTCGTCAGGAGGAACAGGAGCAGCCGCGGTGAGGTGACAGCTGCGGGACGTCCAGAACGCCGCTGATCGGGGCCGGACTACAACCAGGAAGTACTTCACACATGCGTCCTGTGCTCAGGTCTCTGCTCTGGCTCCTGTGGCTCAGAGAATTTGTATTTATCTTTATTTATACAGAGGGACCCAATGAGAGACTGGGGCGGCTCGGTTTAAAATATAATAAAGCAGAAAAACTAATAAAACTATTAAAACAAGTCCATAGAAAAGATTAAAAACAGGAGCAGGTGTGAGAATAAAATATGAACCATCTTGGACTCTGGTTTAGTCCTGGTTTAATCCTGATTTGGTCCTAGCTTAGTCCGACATTAGTCCTACCTTAGTCCTGGTTTAGTCCTGGCTTAGTCCTGGCTTAGTCCTGGTTTAGTCCTGGTTTAGTCCTACCTTAGTCCTGGTTTAGTCCTGGTTTAGTCCAGGCTTAATCCTAGTTTAGTCCTGATTTAGTGGTGTTTTAGTCTTGGTTTATTCCTAACTTAGTCCTAGCTTAGTTTTACCTCCGACATTAGTCCTGGTTTAGTCCTGGCTTAGTCCTGGCTTAGTCCTGGCTTAGTCCTGGCTTAGTCCTGGCTTAGTCCTGGCTTAGTCCTGGCTTAGTCCTGGCTTAGTCCTGGCTTAGTCCTGGTTTAGTCCTGGTTTAGTCCTGGTTTAGTCCTGGCTTAGTCCTATCTTAGTCCTATCTTAGTCCTGGTTTAGTCCTGGTTTAGTCCTGGTTTAGTCCTGGCTTAGTCCTGGCTTAGTCCTGGCTTAGTCCTGGCTTAGTCCTGGCTTAGTCCTGGCTTAGTCCTGGCTTAGTCCTGGCTTAGTCCTGGCTTAGTCCTGGCTTAGTCCTATTTTAGTCCTATCTTAGTCCTGGTTTAGTCCTGCCTTAGTCCTGCCTTAGTCCTGCCTTAGTCCTGCCTTAGTCCTGCCTTAGTCCTGCCTTAGTCCTATCTTAGTCCTATCTTAGTCCTGGTTTAGTCCTGGTTTAGTCCTGGTTTAGTCCTGGTTTAGTCCTGGTTTAATCCTAGCTTAATCCTAGTTTAGTCCTGATTTAGTGGTGGTTTAGTCTTGGTTTAGTCCTGGTTTAGTCCTGGTCTAGTCCTTATCCTGAAGGTAACGCCCCTTCCCATAACACTGTCAATCAAACCTGTTGCTAACGCTAGCAGGAGCGACCTTGGGGAAAGAAGACGCCTGATTTGTCTGTTTTTAATGTTCACATCTTGATTTACAGACACAATAGTGAAATAAAAACACCAGGATCATGTAGAGCGAGTTAATACGAACATTTAAGACCAAAATAAGCCAGAGTCGATGGACCCGGAAGCGCGTCCATGCTCACTTCCTGTGTGGATCGCGGCGGCTAGCGGGTTAGCTCTACAGTCTTTGCTCCAGAACAGTCTTTCTTGGCTCTACACACAGTTCGCAGACACTTGTAGGAGCAGAGATCGTAACAAAAGTAGGTCGACTCCGAGATGTTTGCTCTTCCCCCACAGTTCATTTGTTCCGCTCTTCAATACACCATCTGACAGCGTATCCATTTTTCTCCGCTCAAGGTTACCCTCTCCGACGCCGCTAAATGCCATGAATCTTGTCGTGGGGAAAGAATGGATTGACGTTGAAAATGAAGCCAACAAATGGTAAAAACAAATCAATAATGCACCAGCGTTCCAACAGTCTCCCCTTTTCAATCCCCGTGGCCTTTTTACCAGCTCCCCTATAGCGTTATGGAAACCCAAAACATTGTACTAAACTCAATGCTAAACTTAACCTTTGCTACTTTGGCTATTACGGGTTATTTGCTTTTCATGTGACCCCCACAGGCTTCCATCAAACGCCTCCTCTCTTTTATTTTTATATTTCTGGATCCAGTTTTCAGGCGTATGTGTATGTATCAATCTGTTTTGCCATTTTGTGATGCCATCATGGTTCAGGCCAAAGGATTTGACATTTAAGCGACAATAGTTGGATGACCTTTTTAGAAGTCGGCCCTGGCGCTCGGCTTTGCCCGATGGGATTACATCACAGGGAGCTCCACATGCGCCAGACTTAGCGCTGGACGAACACGGATGTGCCAAATTCAATCAGGAAACAGAGACTTGTGTCGGTAACAGAGGGAATAGTGATAGGCTTCTAATATTGCATGTAACACATTACAGTTAAGTGCACGTGAGCTGCCTGGAATCCAGAATATACACTTCTGCGATAGAAACTCACGGCCCGGGGGCGAATTGCGGCCCGCGAGATGATATTTTGTGGCCCACTGGACAATATTAAAGTTTAGCTTCCTCCAAATTTGTAAACCCCAAACGCACGTGATCAACTGTTTCGACTCCCGTCACAAAAGATTCAACAAATAATGATGTAATATCCATAAAATCCACAAGAATTAGCATATTTCCTCATGTACATTGAAAACAGCGATGACGTTTGAGAAGATTTTAACAAAGCTTTTTTTTTGTGGAATATCTGATGCGGCCCAGCTTCACCCAGACTCTGCCTCTTGCGGCCCCCAGATAATTTGAGTTTGAGACCCCTGTTTTACGAAGATGTGAGTCTGGTCACTAGTGTAGACTGTATATGTAAATGGACATAGCTAACCTGCTAGCTACCACGCTCCGAGCAGAAAGTGAGCGTGGGTGTGCTTCTGGCTCCATCAACTGTGGCTCCGATTCACTTTAAGGTTGTCCCTCGCTATATCGTGGTCTTGCTGTTTCGCAGATTTTTTTTTTTTTTTTTTTACAGTGTATGAACATGCATTGAGTTCTGCGTCCTGATTGGCTGTTGGACTGTAGATCATTGTGTTGTGCGTCCTGATTGGCTGTTGGACAGTAGACCATTGTCCATCAGTCTCCTCCGTGCCGTGTCTCCTGTCCAGTACAGAATGTGTTCAGACAAATTTACATAAACGTTGGATCGCAGTGTGACTCTGAAGTGCTGTACGTTTGCAATTTGTTTTCTCCCCGACAAAACCCACAATGTCGATGAAACGTTCTGCACCGACAAAGACGCCTACGAAGGTTTGAACTTTGAGAGAGTTTAAACGAGAGAAATGTGAGAAAATGTTAACGCCTGTGTGAGAAAAGTGTATAAAGTGTGTGGTGAGGGGTTTTACAGACAAAAACATAGAGAATAATCGTAAAAAATAAAGCTGATACTTCACGGATTTCATCTATTGTGGGTTATTTTTAGAACGTGACCCCCGCGATAAACGAGGGACCATTGTACACTGGAAAACTGGCTCCTCTCTCTGTACCTGCTGCTGCCAGACTCATTATTTTGATCTTTAAATGTTCGTATTAACCCGCTCTACATGATCTTGGTATTTTTATTTTGCTGTTGTGTCTGTAAATCAAGATATGAACATTAATAACAGACAAATAAGGCAACTTCTTTCCCCGTGGTCTGCTCTTTGCTAAACCAGCGGTGCGGGCGGGAAGGGGCGTTACCTTCAACAGCCTCGCTCCGGATTGGCTCTTTGGTTGCTATGATACCTGTGGTCCAAATTTACCGCTATAACTGCTAGCCTCGATGAGCTTCATTTGACTAAAGCCAAACGAAATTTTAATTATTTGCAAAATCGTAAGTGACCAATGAACTCCATTTCACTGAGAGAAATGGATCTGATTGGACGATCACGTTTGACTGGACTTAAGGCACGTTTACCGGACTGTAAAAAGTGACAAAAGAAGTGACATAACACACGCTAACGTTTATCTAACACGGTGGTTCCCAAAGGTTTTATAGTCGTGTACCTCGAGACTTTTGATGATTTCATACTAAAATGTCCACGAACGCTACGGACGTTTTATTATAACAAAGAAAACGCGTCACATTTAATCATTTAGTGTAGCTCGGGAGATCCAAATTATCCTCCAAGGCATCGTAATCGTGCTGAAAACTCACCTCTTCTCCCTGGCATTTAACACTAGCTAAACACGCTGTCTCTGTGTTTTCTAAGTATTGTTTTTTTTTACTTTTATATGAAGCACTTTAATCATCTGAGGTTGTTTTCAATGTGCAATATATAAATAAACTTGAATTAAACATAGTCTACCCTAGCCTAGCTATTGTTGTTGTTGTAGGGAGTATTATACCTCTGATGACGCAGGCCAAGATAACAAGACGTGAGTTGGCACAGCAGGGAAATATAATCACGTTTTTGATTGATAACGCAGCCACACAGCTCTGAATCTGATATGTGTGAAAAATATAGTGAAATAAGAAGTGAAATTAGTCTTAACTTGGTAAACTGGTGAAATTCAGATTATAAACCTAATCTTTTATTGAACAGATGTCGGTAAGTCCACGGTTTGGTTAAAGTATTCACCACTACAAGGACCTGGGGTGGTGTTCATTACTCTTTACTCTTTGAATGTTCCAGTATTTGAAAGCGTTCCAAACTGGCTCTGTGTTGCCGGGTTGGGGACAGCTGTTATGAGCAGACTCTTAATCAGATCATCGATTGAATCAAGGAGACAAATAAAGTTACACTGAGTGATATTCTGGTTATTTCTCCCAGTGTTCGAGCGGCAGCACACGGTTTTACTGTTGGACTGTTTAATGTAATCTGCAAAGCTCAGTGTATTTTGTTTGGACCTGGTTTAGACCTGGTTTAGACCTGGTGTAGACCTGGTGTAGACCTGGTTTAGACCTGGTTTAGTCCTGGTTTAGACCTGGTTTAAATCTGATTTAGTCCTGGTGTAGACCTGGTGTAGACCTGGTTTAGTCCTGGTTTAGTCCTGGTTTAGTCCTGGTTTAGTCCTGGTTTAGTCCTGGTTTAGTCCTGGTTTAGTCCTGGTTTAGTCCTGGTTTAGATCTGATTTAGATCTGATTTAGACCTGGTTTAGTTCTGGTTTAGTCCTGGTTTAAGTTTTGGTTTAGACCTGGTTTAGACCTGGTTTAGACCTGGTTTAGACCTGGTTTAGACCTGGTTTAGGTCTGGTTTAAATCTGGTTTGGTCCTGGTTTGGATCTGGTTTAGCGCTGGTTTAGACCCAGTTTGGACCCAGTTTAGGTCCTGGTTCAAGTCTGGGTTTAGTCCTGGTTTAAATCCTGATTTAGTCCTGGTTTAGTCCTGGTTTAAGTCCTGGTTTAAGTCCTGGTTTAGTCCTGGTTTAGTCCTGGTTTATACCTGGTTTAAGTTCTGGTTTAGTCCTGGTTTAAATCCTGTTTTAAGTCCTGGTTTAGTTCTGGTTTAAGTCTTGGTTCAGTCCTGGCTTAGTCTTGCTTTAGTGATGGTTTAAATCCTAATTTAGACTTTTTTAAATCCTGGTTTAAATCTGTGTTTAAGTCCTGTTTCAGTCTTGGTTAAGTCCTGGTTTAGCCCCGTCTTAGTCCTGTTTTAGTCACAGTTCAAATCCCATTTTAACCCCAGTCGTAATCCTGGTTTACTCTTGGTTAAATCCTGGTTTAATCCGAGTTTAGTCCCGTTTTAGTCTTGGTTTAGTCCTGGTTTGGTCCTGTCTTAGTCCTTGTTTATACCGTTGCATTTCATGGCTCTTTTGCTTGAACCCACACTGTAAATAAATCTTTCTCTACTTACAGTTCAACAAACTATTGATCACACATTTGTTTATGCTCTGGATTAAAAAAATTAAATAAAAAATTCTTTCCGTACCTAGAAACGAGACGCAGACTTTGCAGAAGGTGTTGAACTGAAACTTGTTGGCGGCCTCCAGTAGAGTTTTGGCGTTGGCAGAATCGATGACGAGGGACCCGGTGTACACGAACTCCAACAACTGCTCCAACACCTCCGCCGTGATGTTACTCATGTTCAGCTCCAGCGTGTCCCCTCTCCGCGTCTCCCCTGACGACCTGACCGACCAATCAGGACAGCACACAGAGGTCACATGTCAGGAAGTGGACATTCAAATAGGCAGGACATACGCTAAAGACAAAATGGCTATGACACACCTGGGGAGAATAGTGGGGAAATAAAGATAATGTTACGAGGTATTAAAACAAAGGAAATTGACAGACTGCGTTTTACAGTGAGGTTAGCACAGGGGTTCTCAGAGGACGGAGCGAGTACAACGAGGTACGTGTGTATACTTTTATTACTTCACAGTTAATCCTATGCAGTCTTCAGTACTAATTTAAATACTGCAGATTTGCATAGTTTTGGTGTAGATATGGTGAAGTTGTGGTTTAGTTTGAGGCCCGAGTTAGTCCTAGTTTATTTATAGTTTAGTCCTAGTTAAGTCCTGGTTTAGTCCTAGTTTAAGTCCTGATTCAAGTCCTAGTTTTACATGTGGTTTTAGCCTGGTTTAAGTCCTGATTCAAGTCCTGGTTTAGCCCTGGTTTATTCCTGGTATAGTCCCAGTTTAGTCCTGGTTTTAGTCCTGGTTTAGTCCTGGTTTAGTCCCGGTTTTAGTCCTGGTTTAGTCCTGGTTTAGTCCTGGTTTAGTCCTGGTTTTGGCCTGGATTAAGTCCTGATTCAGGTCCTGATTCAAGTTCTAGTGCAAATCCTATTTTTAGTCCTGGTTTAGTCCTGGTTTAGTCCTGGTTTAGTCCTGGTTTTGGCCTGGTTTTGGCCTGGTTTTGGCCTGGTTTTGGCCTGGTTTAAGTCCTGATTCAAGTCCTGATTCAAGTCCTGTTTTAGTCCTGGCTTAGTCCGGTTTAAGTCCTAGTTTACTTCTAGTTTAGTCCTAGTTCAGTCCTAGTTCAGTCCTAGTTCAGTCCTGGTTTAGTCCTGGTTTATTCTTGGTTTAGTCCTGGTTTAGTCCCAGTTTAGCCTCGGTTTAAGTCCTGATTCAAATTCTAGTCCAAATCCTGTTTTAGTCCTGGTTTAGTTCTGGTTTAGTCCTGGTTTAGTCCTGTTTTAGTCCTGTTTTAGTCCTGTTTTAGTCCCGTTTCACTCTATAGTTGATATTAAATAGCATTATTCTAGTCTCTAATTTTGATTTAAATAAACTTTAGCCTGGATATCAATTTGATCCAATCAAAACTATCACCGTTTAGTCCCGAGTCTTTGTCGGTCTAGTCCTGATTTGATCCCGGTTCAACCCAAAACCCGAGATCTAAACTGTGACTTTCGACACCAGTTTAACCTTTGTCTTTATAAACTGACATAATCCTCGTCTCAAAGATATTTCTACTTGTCAAAACGGTGAGAATCTGAGAACCGCTGGTCTAGCCGAGAAACAAACTAACCGCAGCATCTGTAACAAACAACGTAACAGACAAGATTAGGCCAAAAAAAATAAACCGTTATTGCTTTAAGTCGCATGCCGTCACAAGAGATCATGTATGCATAGATTGAAATGGGGGCTATGCATACATGAGAAGAACACATGGACAGATACACGACAGGGCGGAGGGTGGGATGCTTCCGTGAGTCGACTTTACTGCTGTGCGAGTGTAGAATATCACACGGACTAGCTTGACTCGCTAGCTTGGGAATTTTTTTTTTTTTTTTTCCCCCCTTTAGCTGGGAGCACTTGGATGAGCAAATTAAATAGAACATGATACGCCTTGAGTGCAGAGGGCTTTTGCAAGTCGGGCCGTGACATCACCCGAGATCGAATAGCCGGAATATTACACGCTATGCTCCCCCCCCCCCCACCACCCCGCCCACCCGCTCGCTCTACCGGCACCCGCGGGAGAAGCGCCACCCTTGTTTAATGCCCCGTGCGAAACAATAATCCGCTAAACGGCTACTCTCCCCGCGGCGATTGATGTCGACGGATATGAAAAGTACCCCTATATTGAGATAAATGGGGCTGGTTGTAATCTGCCACTCACGATGGGAAGGGAGGGGGGGGTAATGAGCGAAAAGTAAACGGCGCCCTCTGTCTGTGTGGGAGGTAGTGCAGCGGGGGTTAGTGAACATAGATGGGGGAAAAAAAATAAAGATTATAAAAAGGAGAAAGGAGACAGGTGTGGTGATGTCGGTCCACGGGCAGCCAGCAGCCATCCTTCTGAAGATAGAAGTTTAGGTAGTTCCATGAAATGTAACTTTGCTAATTTGGATAAAAGAACCGTACCCGTGTAACCAGCCCGCTCCCAAAACTCCAGTACTGTGTAAAAGTCTTAGTAAGTACTTCACAACTGACAATTACTTATATTTGATTTGTTTTCTTTGTTTTTGTAAGCGAGGATTACGAGGCTAAATGCTAACCAGCTGATAGCGAACCGTTTTTGCACAAATCTTGGGTTATTTTTTGGTTTTTTTGTTACCGTATTTTCCGGAGTATAAGTCGCACTGGAGTATAAGTCACACCAGCTAAAAAGTAATGCATAATAATGAAGGAAAAAACATATACTTCACATATAAGTCGCACCTGAGTATAAGTCGCACCCCCGGTCAAACTATGAAATGATAAAACGTGCGATTTATAATCCGGAAAATACGGTATTTCGAAGGCGCGCTATGCAACTTTTCTGGCTTGTTTGGTTTGCTTGGAATGTTCCACAGTGATGCTTTAAGCGTATCCATCTCGTATTTATTCATTATGCTAAAAAAAAACACCTTGGATCTAACCTGTAACTTGTCGTTTTCGCGCCATCTGCTCGTTTTCACGGCGATTTAGCTGAACGCCGTACCAGTCAACGATCTAAAATCCCCATGGAAACGAGCAGACGGCGGCCGATCCTCCGCCAGAAAAGTTCCACGATGCGTCTTTAAGAGTTCGTCTACTAAAACTTCCGCACAGTACTGCCCACGTTAGAAAAGAACCATTGTCCAAGCCGCAATACTCCTGTAGTGTATGAACTTAAGACATTAGTTGTATAAAAAAAAAAAAAAAAATAGCGCCCTAAGGATGTGACAGGGTAGAAAGACATCACAAAAAACAAAAAAAATTGGGAAAAAAAAAATCAAATTTGAAAGTAAAATTGATATTGACAATGATATATCTCTGGATGGCTGTAAAAACCAAAGTAGTTAAACTCACTTTCTTCCTGCAAAGCAAAAAGCCACATAATGTTACATAACGCCCCATAATGCCTTGCTTTGGAGGGGGGCAGGTCGTACGTAAGAGGGGCTGATGGGAAGTGTAGTCTCGAGTTGTAGCGATGATAGCAAGAAAAAGAGAAATAAAGGAAGAAGCATGCTCGGAAACCGGTTTAATTAGTGCGATAACAAGTGGCCATTTTGTTTCGTTCTGCCTATAACACCTCGTATGGAAATGATTACATCCCTGAGAGTCGTCTAAAAAGAGGTGGGATTTATGGTGAACGGATGGAAGAGGATGGAAGACACAAGCCCGGAGAGATAGAGGAGAGTGGAAGAGAGATGGACACGTCAAAGCTGTGCAATCTGTTTGTGAAAAATGCAGCACTTAAGCCACGAGTTTTTAAAAATGATGGGTCCAAACGTGGCGGCGAAAGAGATGAAAAGAGGAGATGGAAGGAGGGGAGCAGACAGTCACACTCACACAGCACTTTGGCCAGATACGTGTTTACGGACGGGGTTTTTTTTCCAAAGATTATAGCGCAAAAGCTGGAATTTTTCTCATGTTTACTGCAGTTAATACGATTTTAACTCAACTGAGGTCGTATGATTTCAAATTGACAGTGAACAGCTCGGTTTTCCGTTCATTTTTTCCCATAGACTCGATGTGTATATTAAAAGTTGGGAAGCGCAGGGCGAACTAATGACCACAACATCTAGAATTTTATTTCAAATCTGTTTCTGAAACTTCATAAACTGTTAAATTACGCCGTTTTTCTGATGTATTTTCCGATGTCGTTTCCGAGACTCGAACTGATACTTGGGAGTTGTGTTGAGTTTCGTTTCATTCGCACGTGTTTAAACGCACAAACCCGGAATATTTAGGCTATGTTCTCGTCTCGGAAAACAGAAAACGCTCTGTTCCACCTTGTGATGTCATCATGTGGTGATACAGGAAGTGCTCCGCTGTGTTTTTAAACTCCACACACCTTCACTAGAATCATTTGGATAATTTAAGCCGTTGAATTGCCGATCTCTCCTGAACTAAAGGTAAATGAAGCTGTTCAACTTGAAAACTACCACTTGATGACATCACAAGGTGGAACAGAGCGTTTGGAGATAATAAAGTGTTACTCAAACATGTGTGAATTAAACAAAACACAACTCCAGGTGCGTTTTTCATGAGTAAACAGCGTTATAACATGACTTAAAGCTCATAAGAGTCAATTTTGCGTAATATACTGTAGGACGTGTAAATCATTTCATTAAATTTCGTGTTTTAAATCTGCTTTTTGAACTTAAACCAACCGCATAATGATACTGATTAGCACGTAGCTAAACTCTTAACGTTTGAATTTTTCGAAAAGTCTACAGTCTGAGCGGACTTGGAAGTGGGCGGGGCTGTTGAGCTCCATGGAGACGGCTACGGCCAAAGTTCAGATTGTCTTTATGTTAAACAGCATTGATTAAAAGTGTGGCTCGTTTCTGTTTGTGAAATTAATATTGACAGCTGTATTTTATGTGTTTTTAAAAGCAAAAAAAAAAAAAAATCTAAATTAAAATTATGCTTGGTCAAAATAGGGAAAATAATATTTATTTGTATTTATATTTATTCATTTATTTATTTTTATTTATTTATTTTTTGCAATATTGCTCAGCCCTACTTTGAACAAAAATTGAATTATTTAAAGTAAAAAAAAAATATTTATACGGTGCTTTAAGAAGATACTGTCTGTAAAATCCCTATTAGCAGCAGATGTAAAGCTTTAATATACAAATCAAAATGGTAAAAGGAATTCTGACATAGCTAACCTGCTATGCTAGCCGCCACGATTAAAAATAGGAAGTGATCATCAGCGCACTTCCAGCTCCAATTCACTTTCTATTGAAAAACTGTGTCCTCTCTCTGTACCTGCTGCTGTCAGACTCGTCATTTTGCTCTTAAATGTTCGTTTTAACTCGCTCTACATGATCCAGGTGTTTTTATTTCACTATTATGTCCGTAAATCAAGATATGAACATTAATAACAGACAAATCAGGCGCCTTCTTTCCCTGAGGTCGCTCCCGGTAGCGTTAGCAACAGGTTTGATTGACAGCGTTGCTAAGCTCCCACTCTGTACTAAACCGGTGATCACGGGCGGGAAGGGGCGTTAAATTCAGCAGCTTTTCTCCGGATTGGCTCTTTGGTTGCTATGATACTCGCAGTCAGAATTCCAAATATGTAACTCGGCTCCAAATTAGCCGCTATAACTGCTAGCCTCGATTAGCTTCGTTTGACTGGAGCCGATTATTGCTTGGAAACAGACCAAAACTGTATTATTTTGCCATTATTTTAATACAAACACATGAAATCCTGATGATGCTGCTTTGACAATGTTAATTTCTTTTGTTTTTTTACTTTATATACTGAAATTAAAAGGTAAAAATACTTCGCACAACATGTATTTTGCATGTACTTAAATCGCTGCACAAGCAAACCCTCGTACTTGTGATCCAGACATAAATCAGAGTGTTATACGTGGCCTAGTTCAGGGGTAAATGCTCCATCCACTCTCCCACAAAGAGCCTGTTTTAGATTCTGAAACATCATTTATCCTGAAAGATCGAAGCTCCTTCAAAAGCAAACGCCGCGTCTAAAATTGGCTCGTATTTACATGGCTTGTCCAGGCATAAATCAGAATCACACAAACAAACAAAGCTAATGCGTTAGCTTCATCATTGTTTAGAGTGTTTCAGGTGCACGCCGCTCGCTATCGGGGCCTCACTATTTCATCTCTGGCAGAAAAAAGCTCGAAAAAATGAGCGGGAAAGTACATTTTGTGGAGTTAGGGCAGTTAGTTTTTAGCCGTTTCGTTAAATTAAGGTCAATGCGGTTATGTAAATGGGTTACCTTGTGCGCAGAATATTTAAAGTGTTAAGATGTAGATTATTTAAAGTCCTTATGAGTATCGAGGGCAAAGTTCTGCAGCAATGTAATTTTCAATTTCACCTCTGTTTCTCAAAGGACGTCATTTTAAAGAAGTTTGAACATTAAAGGTGCTAAATTACACAAAACTGACTTTAGTGAGGTTTAAGTCATGTTATAATGTTGTTATCGCATCAAAAACAGAACTGGAGTTGTGTTTTGTTTCATTCATACGTGTTTGAGTAACTTTTTATTATCAGTCTGTCCACATCTCCAAACCTCAAAACGCTCTGTTCCACCTTGTGATGTCATGAAGTGGTAGTTAACAGCTACGTTTTGACCGATAGTTTCGTAGAGATCGACAATTCCAGGGGCTGAAATGACCCAAATGATTCTAGTGAAGGTGTGTGCAGTTTAAAAACACAGAGGGGCACTTCCTGTATTACCACATGATGACATCACAAGGTGGAACAGAGTGTTTTCTTGTTGTTTTTCACGTTTTAAGTCGCTAAAAAAAAAAATTTTATCTTCTCAGTTGCATATATCCACATATATTTTAAGGTGTTATCAATTTCTCAACACGTCTCTCACCGTATCATTCCAGGCGATCCAACAATATCGCCATGGAGACTAGAAGGTGGTGGGCTTGCTCCAAAAAGTGACATGGTGCAGCTTTTAAACGTCCTATATTACATAAAATTGACTCTTGTGAGGTTTAAATCATGTTCTAATGCTGTTAAATCCTCAAAAATAGACCTGGAGTTGTGTTTTGTTTCATTCACACATGTTTGAGTAACACTTTATTAGTCTGTCCATATCTCCAAAGCTCAAAACGCTCTGTTCCACCTTGTGATGTCATGAAGTGGTAGTTTTCAAGTTAACAGCTACGTTTTGACCTATAGTTTCGTAGAGATGGTCGATTCCACGGCTGACATGATCCCAAATGATGCTAAATGATTCTAGTGAAGGTGTGTGGAGTTTAAAAACACAGCGGAGCACTTCCTGCATCACCACATGATGACATCACAAGGTGGAACGGAGTGTTTTCGGTTTGAGAGAAGAACTCAGCCGAAAAACGCAGGATTTGTGCGTTTAAACATCTTCAAATGAAACAAAACACAACTCCGGGTCCGTTTGCGACGAGGAAATGGATCAGAAAACAGTGTAACCCAGGTGCTTTAAAGACGCACTGTGTAACTTTTCAGACGGTCCACCAGGTGCTTGCACAGTTTCCACGGGTTTTGTGTTATTGCTTTGCCTAAAATGTTGCACAATGCGGTATTAAACTTATAAATCCCAGTGGAGACGAGCTGAAAACACCACGAGGACAAGATACCGGTCGGACAGGTCAGATCTATGGAGAGGCGAGCCTTTTCACAGTAAACATACATATATTTAAATGTATTTTAATGATACAAAACTAGTCATAGTGCGGAATATTAACGGCAAAACGAGAATATCTAAATGAAGACACGCAGCTGGAGGAAGCGTCTGGGGTGGAGGAAGTCTGGGAGTTCTGCCCTCACGATCCCGCCTTCGTTAAGTGGAAGAAAATGGACGAGACTAGCAGGTAGCGGACCCCCCCACCATGAAAACGAACTCAAAATAAAGCCTAAGTCAAGCGTCGCAGTTTTGAACGGTCAAGAATTTCGGCTGCTGTTTTTCCGTTGATTTTTGAAACGTTTTATGTCGGTTGAGCTGTTTCGTTTCCCGTCTCCAGACTCGTGAATAGAAGCGGGTGTGTTTGTGTTTGGTGAAACGCCCCGAGCTCCCTCCTGATGTCCTTGTCATGTGGCCTAATCCAAACACAGGTATAATGAGTTTTCTAACGCTTTGTCTGTGGCACAAATAAACCTGTTTCTAACTGCGGCAGCGAGGACGGACGCTTTACAGAGCATCTGCGAGACGTTACGGCTTAAATATAAAAATCACACACGAATCGCAAACGGCGTTGTGAAATACTGACAGATCTGAAAAATGCGTTCTACTGAAATAAGAAGTGTGCGCGCAATGGTTTGGTTTGGATGAGGTTGTGTTTAGTACGACGTCATGCACTGGGGATCTGCTGTACCACTCCAATATGGCCGACGTTTACCGCTGTACCACTCCAATATGGCCGAAGTTTACAGCTGTACCACTCCAATATGGCCGACGTTTACAGGTTTTAACTGTCTGGAAAAAACGTATCTTAAAATGTTCAATAAAATGTAAATTAATATTATCTTACATCTTAGTTTTATACAGCTTAAAGTCACTCTATGTAACTTTTAGCCAAAAAATAGACCAAAAGAAAATCTATTTAGTTTTGTTTATTCTAATGAAAAATAGCTTCCTTACTCTGAGCGGGCTTGCATCTCCACAAACCTGACTCTTATTTGACCTAGAGGAGCCTCATCCTGCTTGTTTCCATGGAATAGTTTTTCCTTTAGCCGTAATCTTCCACAACATGGCATAAAACTCATCTATCGCCATGGGGAAAGTTCCAAAGTATGGCTTTAACTTTGTATTTCCATGGAGTCATGCAGCAAAGTTTACACACTGTAGCTTTAAATATCTTAAAACGAACAATTTGTGAACAATTAAAGCAACAACGACGCACTTACTTCATTTAAATTGACTCAGGGTGAGCGCAGCATAAAACGGATCCATCTCCATGGGGAATGTTCCGAAATATGGCTTTAACTTTCATGGAATCACACAGGCGACGAGTTACCTCCAGAAAGTTACACACTGTAGCTTTAAATATCTTAAAAATGAACTATTTATGAATGAACTACCCTATTACTGTATTTAATTCGACTCTGAGCGGGCTGAGTATAGCTCTGTCTCCATGGGGAATGTTCTGAAGTCTGGCTTTAACTTTGTATTTCCATGGAATCATGCAGGAAAGTTACACACTGTAGCTTTACGTATGTTAAAAGCGAACAATTATCACAACAACTACCCATTTACTGCATTTAAATCGACTCTGATCGGGCTGATTATGGCATAAAACTGATCTATCGCCATGGGGAATGTTCAGAAGTATGGCTTTAACTTTGCATTTCCATGGAGTCAAGCAGAAAAGTTACACACTGTGGCTTTAGACATCTTAAAACGACCGATTTGTGAACAATTAACACAACAACTACCCACTTACTTTATTTAAATCGACTCTGAGCGGGCTGAGTATGGCTCTGTCTCCGTGGGGAATGTTCCGAAGTATGGCTTTAACTTTGTAGTTTCATGTAGTTATGCAGAAAAGTTACACAATGTAGCTTTAAACGTCTTAAAACCTCCAATTTGTGAACAATTAACGCAACAACTACCCACTTTCTTCATTCAAATCTACCGTTTTGATATTTTGAACAGATTTCTTGCGAAACGTTTTGCATAAATGTTACGTTAAACAAGCTCCATGGCAACGCCCTCACTGAACTAAACATGACTCGTCTATGTCCAAACGCCTGGATTTTAGCCCCCGTTTGAGCCGCCATGTTACAGCGCGGCTCATTTGTACGACCGGCCCCGACACCACAGAACCAGCGAGGAACAAATGGTCTGAGTGGAGCTCGCAGAGAGGTGTTCTGTTTTTAACTCTCGCGGTGAGTCTGAGACGCTCGGCCATAAATTAAACGCCTGGAGCGGCTTATTGCAAAAAAAAAAAAAAAAAAAATCCCCAAGAGGTAAAAATGGAATTACTGAAGATGATGTGTCTGACTGCGCAGAGCGGAGGCTGGTTTAAAGAGAGAGGGAGCGACGGAGAGGGGCAGGAGAGGGCAAAACAAGTGAATATCTGCCAACGGAGGGTTTTTAGGGTCATAAAACAAAACATACTAAATGAAATTCATAAAAAGATTGTGTGTGTGGGTTAAGAATGACATTTTATGGATCAAAATGTTGGTGGTAGCGTGTGCAAAACATTTAGAAGTGAGTATGTCTGGTAAATATAGGATTGAGAAACAAAATGCATGGAATATAATTTAGTTTAAGAGAAATTATAAAAAAAAAAACAAAAAGACAATGAATATATCTGGAAAATCAGAACATATCAGATCATAAAATAAAAAAACAAACAGAAAATAAACAAACAAATATTATAAAATAAAATAAATAAAAAAACTAAACTATAAAAAAATAAAAATAATATATAATCAAACAAATAAAAACAAAAATAATAAAATAAATAAATTTAAAAAATACTACAGAAAAAATATATAATAAAAATAAATAAATTAAAAACAAAATAAATTAAAAACAAAAACACATACATATACACTATATAATAAAATTAAAATAAAATAAAAATAAAACAAACATATAATATATAATAAAATAAATAACTATGTGTGTATGAAATAAGAGAAATAAGCGGTCGTGTGTGGATTAAAGCCGCCCTGTTTGTCACGGACATGTTATTGCTTTACTTGGCTTTGAGCAAATAAACAACAAAAAATACACAAAATTGATTCATATTGTTACTATTCTTACTAAATGTGTCATTTTTAATCCAGATCACCACATTTATCACTTTAACAAATGAACAACACCTGTGTGAAATATATAAATTTTTTCACGTGATACTTTTACTTGAGTAACTTTAGCCTTTGTATCTGTACTTTTAAGTAACAACCCTGAGTACTTCCTCCACCGCTGACCTTCTGTGTTCTGTGGAGGAGGAAGAACAGCTGAACTCTCTATTATTTAATATATAACACATGAAATCACATAGAATGACTTGAAGATTGCCTTAGCAGCAGGTGGTGGTTAAATATACATGTAATAAAGGCTCATTAGTCAAACAGATGTAATATTAATGTGAAGGATCTATGTAATCGTCTCAAATAAATGAACGCGGATTGGGTTATTAGCATAATTTGTGTTAGCAGCAGGAGACGTGTTAAAGACGTATCAGCTCGAACAGGCTATGTGTTTGAAGAAGAAAGATGGAAATGGAAATTAAATGGAAAGAATAGGAAAAATAAAAGGGCGCTGTGAAGTGAAATGTGCAAATGTGTGCCCTTTGTGTTTGAAAAATGTCTAAATATAATCTACAAAACTCCCTGTGAAACATAAATACTGGGATTATTAAGCAAATGTGATTAAATATTGATGTTATAATGGCGCTTACATCAGAAAAAGCTACTTAATACGTCTTTAAAGGTGCGCGGCGCAAAGTTAGAACCCTCAAAATGACTGTATTTCACTCCTGTACTTGCTTAAACAAACACTTGCCCGATACGCACATTGTGTTTTTCTGTTTCCTGTCTCTTTAAACTCACACGCTCAATTTTACGAGAGGAATTTGGGTTTGAAAAACTCGTGCCGTCTCAGAGGAAGTGATGCAACGTGGGTAACTGGATCTGACTTCCTGATACGCCGCCGTAACTAAGCAGAGAGGGTTTTGGTTTTTTTGGATATGAGACTCCTGTCATGTTTATGTCGCTGTTTTAGACAAATTTATATGTAATTAGCCCCTCCAGTGATTTATAAAACCTAATATTCATGTTTTATGTATTCATTATATTTATTTATTTATTTATTTATTATATTTAATTATTTATGTTATATTATATTTATTTATTTTTATGTTTTATTTATTTATTTTTTATTATATTTATTTTATTATATTTAATTATTTATTTTATTATATTTAATTATTTATGTTATATGTTTTATTTATTTATTTATTATATTTATTTTATTACGCACATTGTGTTTTTCTGTTTCCTGTCTCTTTAAACTCACACGCTCAATTATACGAGAGGAATTCGGGTTTGAAAAACTCGTGCCGCCTCAGAGGAAGTGACGCAACGTGGGTAACTGGATCTGACTTCCTGATACGCCGCCGTAACTAAGCAGAGAGGGTTTTTTGACGATCATGGCAGAGCTGGAAGATGGATTCTGCATCGTCAAGAAAGAAACCAGCCTCCAGCGCTTCACAAACGCTTCAGAGACGCCGCTAAAATCAAGAAAATAAAGGTTTGATCTAGTGCGACCAAAAGGGCAAAGTTAGAGTCCGACTATAGACGTGTAAAGAAGTGGACGAAGTGAGTGTGACGACAACGACAACCGAAGAGCCAATCCGGAGCGAGGCTGTTGAAGGTAACGCCCCTTCCCGTCCGCTCCACCGGTTTAGCAAGGAGTGGGCCCTTAGCAACGTTGTCAATCAAACAACCTGTTGCTAATGCTAGCGGGAGAGACGTTTGGGGGGAAAAAGGCATCTGATTTGTCTGTTATTAACGTTCATATCTTGATTTACAGACACAATAGTGAAATAAAAACCCCAGGATCATGTAGAGCGGGGGTGTCAAACTCAATTTCACCGAGGGCCACATCAGCAAAATGTTGCCCTCAAATTTCAATAGATGTTAAAAAAAAAGAAAAAGACTGTAACTGTGCATCTCCTGATAAACTGACATTTTAAGACAGTCATACAGTTTAATTTACCTTGTCGCGGACCACATAAAATGACGTGGCGGGCCGCATTTGGCCCCCGGGCCTTAAGTTTGACACATGTGATGTAGAAAAGAAACAGGCTCTTTGTGGGTGAGTGGATTGAGCATTTACCCCTGGACTAGGCCACGTATAACACTCTGGATCGAAGTGCGAGGGTTTGCTTGTGTAGGGATTTAAGTACGTGGAAAATACACGTTGTGCGAAGTATTTTCAAAGTAACACCTTTTAATTGCTATATATAAAGTAGAAACACTATTTAACATTATCAGAGCAGCAGCATCAGGATTCCATGTGTTTGTATTAAAATAATGGCAAAATAATATAGTTTTGGTCTGTTACTGAGTAATAATCACAGACTGTATAAAGAAGTGGACTAAGGAGGCGCCTGATTCGTCGGTTATTAATGTTCATATCTTGATTTACAGACACAAAAGTGAAATAAAAACTGCAGGATCATGTAGAGCGGGTTAATACGAACGTTTAAGACCAAAATGACGAGTCTGACTGCAGCAGGTACAGAGAGAGGAGACACAGTTTTTCAATGGAAAGTGAATTGGAGCCAGAGTCGATGGAGCAGGAAGTGCGCTCATGATCACTTCCTATATGGACGCGGCGGCGGCGGCTAGCGGGTTAGCTATGTCCATTTATATGTACAGCCTATGAGTCCGGCCAGCACCAGTCGTGGACAAGAGTAAAAGTCGTACGGTCGATTCTACGAAATAAGGAATAATGTATCTGGCTTGTATTTGTCATGCTAATCTAATCGCTGAGTTTGTGTGTTTTGTTTTTGTTTTGTTTTAGTTTGGTGGATGCACGGCACATTACGTATTTATTTTATTCGCAGTACGTGAACGGTAGTTTGTTGTGAATGGGTGACTCGCCGTGTCTTTGCAGCATTAAAGCCAATATAGTCATGATTAAGAAGTAACGTGCGACTCGTTCACAAACTGCATTTACGTGAGCCGTGACGACGTAATAAGTGTTTACGTAAAAAAAAAAGCTAATCATTACTAGCAACTCCTGAGTTAACCAGCGTAATGTGACCAAAACCGAATTAAAGTTGTTTCTGGAGAGGAAGGCCGAAGATGCGTGTTGTTTGCGCTCGTAGTTGCAGTACCCCTCCAGGCCAGATGGGGCAAACTAGTACAAAAACTCTAACTCGCGCAACGCTCCTTTACGATTACGAAATTGGATCAGAATTACGTTAACAGGACGCGCCGTGACTGTGGGTTCGCAGTTTGAATCTTTCCCCAAATCGATTGAATGGATTTTATTAACGTACAATCACAGTTTTTGTCATTTTCTGTCTCATTTTAGTCCAAAGCGTGAACGTCGATAGCCGTCTTATAATAAAAATATTTTAAAAGCCAGCGTACGACGTTTTAACATCCCTACGACGAATTCTGCTGACTTGTTTAGCCACGATCAGGCGTTTGACATAAAGTGACGAGTACGCGGCGGTATATTTCAGTTTTATTTCAGTATTTTCAGTCATATTTCAGTATTTTTCTGCAAATTAATCAATTACCATCCTTCTTTTAAACTGTCAAACCTTCCGCGCGAACCTCCGTCTGCGTTAACGTTGGTGAAAAAACCTCAAAATCAGACACACAAGGTGCAGCTTTTTCTTTGGGAGATTTTCAGCGCCGCGTTAATCATGTACCGCTGACAGACAGGGTGGCCAGCAGGGGGCCTACTCCTCACTACAAAGTCCCGTCACATACGCGGGCCTCGCCATTATCAAGGTCGCGGAGAATTGACGGGTGTTTCTTTATTCATGGGGAGAGGGGGAGGAGAGTAAGTCTACCTCTGATCTGTCTGCCCCTGTCCCCGTATTCAAATTAACTCAAGTTTCACTCAGAAGTTTAGCTACACTGCGAACTTAAACCACATTTGGGAAAGAAATTTGAACTTTAGTGCTTCCGTTTAACTGATTTCGGATGCGGTGGCGTTAAAATTGCATTGTGTAACATTTCTAGTCTCCGCGGACACGTTACTGTTTTTCTCGGACGTGCATTTATTCAACTTTAAGTGTTTTTACTGCTCAAAACTACATTAAAAACATGTATTCTTCCTTTGATCACGTTCGCCTCTCCGCAGATCTGACCTGATACTTGGCTTGACGTCGTCACCGGCTTGTTTCCGTAGAGATAAGAGAAGTTTAATGCGATACTGTGGAATGTTCCAATGTTCCGATAGAAATGTTATGTACAATCTTACACAAGTTGAATAATGTTTGATTTGAATGTAATGATCGCATTAAAAAAATAAAATAAAACAATAATAATAAAAATAATAATGAATAAAAAAATAAAATAAAACAATAATAATAATAATAATAAATAAAAATATAAATAAATTAATAAAATAAAATAATAATGAATAAAAATATAAATAAATAAATACAAGAAAATAATAATAATAATAAAAATAAATAAACAAATAAAAAAATAAATAGATAAATAGATAGATCGATCGATCAGAAAGTTACATAGGGAATTTTTAAGTACCGTATTTTCCAGACAAGTCGCACTTTTTTCATAGTTTGTCCGGGGGTGTGACTTATACTCAGGTGCGACTTATATCTGAAATTATTAAAATATATAACTTCACGGCTTCGTTATTATTACACTGACGACCTTGCGAGGGCGCTCTAGACTTGTGTACCAGTATTTACTACTTCAATACAATAAAAAAATATCAATGTTACGGTAATTTAAACGACATCTGAGGAAGACTGAACTAAAATGCTCCGACTTTGCTGAGGAGAGGAAGCGGAAAGCGTAACTTCCTTCAGAGTTCGCGAAGTTTTTCAGAAGCGACACCGACAATGAAGAATTCAGTGGATTTATTGATTTGGAGTGAGATCCAGAGTAAACTTGTTGCTTGTTTTTATTCTTTATTTATCTGTTTAACTGTTAATATCTTACGTTAACAAACCAGACACGTGTTCAGTTCTGTCTGTGCTTCATGTCGCTGAATAAATATAAATGTGTTACGTTAGCTTGATGTACTGATATTCAGCCTGTTGTTCTGTATTTTATTATTATAACTTTAAAGATAAAATGTCTGTTCTTGGTCTCGGATTTTGTAAAATAAATTTCCACAAAAATTGCGACTTACATATGTTTTTTTCTTCATTTTTTGGCTGGTGCGACTTATACTCCAGAGCGACGTATAGTCCAGAAAATACGTTAAGTGTGTTTGTTGGTTCAATCTTTACTTAAATTAGTGCATTCCTTTCATTCTACCAAAGCTAACTGTACTATTTTAGCATGTTATAACGATTGTTGGATTAAAATGATAAGACTCAAAACAAACCCGTTTTAAATAGAATATATCGGTAAATAAGTGAATTTGAAGAATGTTTTAATGTTACTGTCTCTATTCTGTATTTCAAAGATGGGAGCTACAAATAGGCACGCTAGCTAGCTCACTGTGTCTCTAAGCTAACAGTCACTTTAAATAAAATAAAAAATATATAAAATAAACAACATATTAAAATTAAAATTCACTAAAACAAACAGTACCCAGCTATTTTTAAGCGTAGAATACTTCAGTTTGTGGCGTTGTTTCAATATTTACCATGCCAAAATTAGCATTAGCGTTAGCATTGTCTTTTTGGTAGAAATGCTAAACAGTACTGTCCATCCCAACTAAATAAGTATCGTATTTTCCAGAGTATAAGTCGCAATTTTTTCATAGTTTGACCAGGGGTTTATACGTGAAATATGTTTTTTCTTCATTATTATGCACTTTTTGGCTGGTTCTGTAAAATACGGTACATACTTTTGATTTGATCGTCCGCTTCTTTGCTTTCGTAAATCTTTTTTAACAGCTCCACGGATAATGCTACATTGCATAACCTTTTTACCTACAAACAAAAACAACAAAACACGTCGCATTTGAGGGCGTCGTTGGAAAATATTCGCCGAACAGCTCGACTTTTCAAATCCTTTCTGCGGCCCGTGTCTGTGTGTAGTGATAATCTGCCCGTTCTGTGATGTCTGCGCACTGAAGGCGGCGTGTCTGAGTGTCGAAGGGGCTGAGCGAGATTCCCCCGGGGGAGCGAGGCGCGGCTGGTGACTCTGGGGCCTTTTCTGTTTGTGCTTTGTGCTCACTTCAACCAAACACGCACACACACACACGTACACACACACACATACACACACGTAGCAGAGAGAGTGGTGGCAAAACAGGGATGATCCAGGGACTTTGAAAGAGGCTGAAAAAACACCTGCCAGGATGTGGAGTCTTGAGGACGGCAGGGGATAAGAGAATTCCCCATTTGCGACACAAACAGATCTAAAAGCATCAGACTAGACACATACGTAAAGGTTTAGAGCATGCAACACAACACACACACAGAGCGAGGACGGACGAGGGCGGGACAAATGAAAAATGCCGCGGGGAATACTGCAGTGCTGTTACTATCAAATGTACAAGCACAACATGGACGCTAGGGTTAGTTTCTGAGCGATTTACGGTGTCAGAAATGTAAGGTTTTTAATAGAAATGAAAGTTTATCGGCTTAAATTGATGCTTTAGAAGGGCACTGTGTAACTTTTCTGCCTGGAATGGTTCATATTGTGGCATTAAAGGTGCTATATTACGCAAAATTGACTCTTGTGAGATTTAAGACGTGTTGTAATGCTGTTGTTTCTTCAAAAACGTACCTGGAGTTGTGTTTTGTTTCATTCACACATGTTTGATTAATCCTGCGTTATCTGTCTGTAACATCTCCAAAGCTCAAAATGCTCTGTTCCACCTTGTGATGTCATGAAGTGGCGGTTTTCAAGCTAATACCCTCTACTTTTTACCTTTTGTTCAGTAGTAGATTGGCAATTCCAGGGCTGAACTTATCCAAATGATTCTAGTGAAGGTGTGTGGAGTTTAAAAACACAGTGGAGCACTTCCTGTATCACCACATGATGACATCACAAGGTGGAACTGAGTGTTTTCAATCTGAGACAAGAACTAAACATGTGTGAATAAAAAAAAAATAAACACAACTCCAGGTGTGTTTGTTTTCAATTGCAGTTGTTTTGACGCTAAAAATAACTTAAAAACATGCATTCTTACAAGCTAGCGCGCTCGCCTCTCCGCAGATCTGGCTTGAATGGTAGGAAATGGCGTGGTGGCGTTAGCTTCTCCTCTCTGTGGTTTAAGTCTGCACTGTAGCAAATCGGAGACGAGCAGAGGCCACATTATCCGCAAGAAAAGTTACGTAGTGCAGCTTAGATACCTTAAAAACATGCATTCTTACAAGCTAGCGCGCTCGCCTCTCCATAGATCTGACCTGTAAATGGTGGTAAATGGCCTTGCGGCATTAATTCTTGTCTCCGTGGAGTTACATTTAACTTCGAGAAAATGCAATGACTCCACGGAGACGAGCAGGAGCCACATTATCCACCAGAAAAGTTACGTATTGAAGCTTAAATACCTTATAATCAGATCAGAATCAGAATCAGAATACTTTTATTTTATTATAAGCATGCATTCTTACAGCTAGCACGCTCGCCTCTACACAGATCTGACCTGTAAATGGTGGTAAATGGCCTCGTGGCACAACCTTCTTGTCTCCATGGAGTTAAGTTTAAGTTTAACTTTGAGACAAACGCAATAACTCCACGGAGACAAGCAGGAGCCACATTATCCGCCAGAAAAGTTACGTAGTGCAGCTTTAAACATACGCTAGCAGTACGCCAAACCTCGTCTTACACATGCACACATCTAGTTTGACAATAAGCACTATCGAATCAATGAATAATCTTGTTTTTAGCATAAAAATCTTATGTTTGTACCGAGCTTAATGTGCGTAAAGCCATAGAACAGGTAGAAAACATTAGCATTTAAGCTAATCTGTCGCATTTAGTTTAGCAATTAGCATATAGCCTGTATTAGCATGAAGGATAAACAAAGCTATAGCGTCGTTTTCTGGATATTTACGTTGAAACAAACACATAGGGATAGATAAGGGTTAGCTTGAATACTTGGTACGTTTAAATAGTAGCTTGTAGTAATAGTAACAAATATAAACTACTGCTTTTTTTTTAGAGTAAAACAAGTAAAACTAACACATAAACAACAAGCATCCGTCTGCGAGGTGAGGGTCTGCGAGGTGAGGGTCTGCGCAGAGCGACGGGAGGCATCACCTGCGCGTGTCCTCGGCTCTGTATTTGGTTTAAGGTCATGAGAAACTATTCGCTGCTCGTCGGACAAAATGGAGATGTGGTTCAGATTGGCTCCTACATGAGGGGGAGGAAATGCAATGACATTTGACCTTTTTGGTTTGGTTTTTCTTTTTTTTTCTTTTTTTTAAATCTCCAGTTACATTCATTTGAGCAGGAAGGAGGAAGGGATGGCTGCTGGCCTAGGAACCAAAGTCATCACCACACCTGCAAGAGAGAAGAGGGGGAGGGAAAAAGAAGCAACACAAATGTGCCCTAAGAAGAGAACGAAATCGGATCAACGGCTGGAGTGAGGGAGAGGAAGAGGAGGAGGAGAGAGAGGAGAGGAAGAAAGGGAGGACGAGGAGGAAGAAAAGAAGGAAGAAGGAGGTGGAGCGGGGGCAAACCTTTTCACCAGGTCCTTGAAATACAAGCTGCAGGAAGCTAGAACATTTTGGTGGACTTCAAACTCTTTGCCTTCAACAATTATTTTCAGGTCTGTAAATTCTTTCGCTCTGCGTTGCTGGTTCAGCTCCTTCAACATCTCTGGAGAAGAAGAAAAAAAAAACAGGACAATGCCACATGTGGGGTTAGTGCGGTCGTCATAGTATTTTCGAATGTGCATTTTAAAGCAAGAGGAGAAAGTGAACAAGAGTCAGAAGGACATTTATGAACGAGCAGAAATGTGCAGCAAAAACACAATGTAATAAATACTGTGTGTCTATTCTACCGAGGCATGCACATATACACTAAACTGTAAATAAACTGTAAATAAACTGTAAATAAACTGTATATACGAGCAAACATGGGCTAATATTTTATTTACAGGGATAAACAGGTTGAATGTTGTGGAAAAGTTTGATTATTTTTGTTGTTAAATTCAGAATTAAAATGAAAAAACTATATATTTTACAAATTTGGTGAAGGACAGAATCAAAATGACCAAATTTTCAGATCACGTCACAAGAATTTGGTAAAGTAGTGAGAAAAAATAAATAACATTAAATTTCAAAATAAAAAAAAGAAAATTAAAATCAACACCAAAATTAAAAATAAAACCAAAATTAAAACTAAAATCAAAATTAAAATTAAAATCAAAACCAAAATTTAAAATAAAATCAAAATTGAAACAAAAAGAAAAAATTAAATTAAAATAAATATTAAAATCAAAATTAAAAGTATAATCAAAATCAACATTAAAATTAAAAATAAAACTTAAATCAAAATTAAAACCATAATTAAAAATACAATTTAAATAAAAAATAAAAATACAATTTAAATCTAAATTACAATTACAATCAAAATTAAAACAAAAAATTAAAACAAAAATCAAAATTAAAATTAAAGTTCAAATTAAAACTTAAATCAAAATTAAAATCAAAATTTAAATTAAAATCAAAATTAAATTTTAATTTAAATTTCACAAAGTTATCTTATTGGACAAAAATTGCACGTGATTTCAAATTGCCTGCAGTTGCCAGATAAATTTCTCATCTAAAACACTTTTCCATAAAATTCAAATGCGTTCAAGAGCAGACCCAGTGGTCAAAAATCACATTTGTATTAACCAGATTTTCAAGCAGAGCAGCGTCAGTTTAAAAGGCAAGAAATCTGAATGAACTTTTCAAAATGGAGAGCGCTGGAAACATAGACCCTGTCAATGCATTATTCATCGTGAAATCAAATTCTTTGGCTTTGGCTAGTGCCCCACTCAGCACCGCCGTGACCTTCAAATATCGCTCAACGGAGAGAGAGCGATCCGCGAAAGAAAACAGAAACAAGACTACAGCTTATCCTAAAAAATCCCGCTTTATCCTCTCCTTTTTTTCCAAACAACTCCCTCGTTTCAACACCTACATCGCTCCACAAACGCGAGGAAAACAAAAGTATAATATAAAACACAAGCACAAAAGCGAGTACCCGACCCGCGTGGAGTATACGGCAGGTTACAGCGTGTTTGTGTGCGTTTTAATGAGACGCCATCAGGGGGCGCCGTGAGGGGAACACAGCGGGGGGCCCATAACTTATTCTACACTGCCTGAGGATGGAAAACTAGCATAGCGCTTTGCTAATGTCCCGCCGAGAACGCAATTACAACTCATACACGGATACAGGAAGCGGGGGGACGTATAGGGACTTTTGTTTTTGTAAAAGGGTATGCTACTGGCAATGCATGCTGGGAGATGTGATAATTGGAACGCGGGGAGTCTATTGTATACGCACACGAATATAAACACCGAGGATATACAACTGCAAACAAACTCTTACTTAAACAACTGGTTAGGGCTGCGACGTTTAAAGCCGCGTTACGTGACTTTTCGGGTTGTTGTCTATCGCCATGGAGACGGGCGGGTCGAGTTACACGCCAGATCTAAGGAGAGGTGAGGTGAGGTGACCGTATGTTTTGTGAGGGTATTTTGAGCTGTAAAAACGCTAAATAAATGGAATATGCAATAAGAGTTTAATGTTGTACTGTGGAATATTTCAGGTAAATAAATACGTGCAATCTCCACGACGCCCACAGTGGAAAAGTGACAAGGTGGATCTTTAAAGTAGCAGTGGAGTAAACTAGTTTTAAATAGTGTCTGAAGATAAAGTGGAGTAACCTGGAAAGAAAAGGTTGACTGTGCAGATATTTCCTCTGACCTGTTTTCTGATTGGTCGATGGATCGAGAGAAACGACAGAAAAAAAAACAGAAAAAGGATGAAGTCGTTCACATAAAACGCAGACGCTACAAAAGTACAAAATAAACTGCTTTTTATACTACTACTACTACGGCTGCTGCACTCAATGAGATATATTTTGATTTTCTTACTACTACCGCAACTACAACAACTACAACAACTACTGGTACTACTACTACAGCTACAACAACAGCTACTACTACAACTACTGCTACAACTACTACTACTGCTACTACTACAGCTACTACAACTGCTACAACTACTACTACTACTACTACTACTACTACTACTACTACAACAACAACAACAACAACTCCTACAACAGCAGCTACTACTACAACAGCAGCTACTACTACTACTACTGCTACTACTTCCGGTGCACTCAATGGGATATATTTTTATTTTATTATTTTATTGCTACTACTACTACTATGACGACTACTACTACTACTACTACTGCTGCTGCTGCTTCAGTCAATGCAATATATATTTAGAATTTTATTACTACTACGACTACTACTGGTTTACTCAGTGGGATACATTTTAAATTTTACAACAACAAAAGTAACAACTACAACAACTACTAGTACTACCACCACTACAACTGGTTCACTCAATGGAATATATTTTGAATTTTACAACAACTACTACTACTACTACTACTACTACTACTACTACTATAACTACTACAAATTCATCCTACTTCAGTCAAAACAGTCCAAACAGAATCATATTTGTGAAACATCCTCACGGTCCAGACTCACTCAGGTCACGTTCACTCCGAGAATCACCAGAGCGACTCGAGTTAAACTTTATTAATGAGAGAAAGTTCATTTTGTTTCTAATGAAGTTCGACCAATGAGCTCCTCCGTTTCACATCGGTCACAGAAATAAACTAATCTGATTGGACGATCACGTTTAGGTTCTGGCTCAAGACGCGACGAAGGAGGGAGCAGTGACCGGGGACGGGACGATAAAGAATAATATCGTTTATCGTGATAAAAACGGACGATAATAATCATTAGTGGGACGTTTTATTTAATCGTGATAATCGCCGTTGTATCATCAGAACGTGCAGAAAAAAGAAAAAACGACTTATCCACATCGGCGTCAACGGGGGGGACAAACACGTCTGTTGTCCCGGCGTTTAGGGGCCCAGAATTGGACTCTCTTCCTATTAATTTGTATTAGAGGGGGCCCCATGTCAGACTTCTCGCCCCTGGGCCCCCGAATTTCAGTTGACGGCCCTGCTCATCCGGAATATTCTCCACTAGATCGTAGTTTTTTTCACTGGCGACCAAGTACAAGACTAAAACAGCTCTTTAAACATGGAACTTATTCGTAAGATTAAAATTATAATTATTCATATCCATAACAATTTTAATAATTATCGTGATATAATCGTTAATCGCAATTATTTTGGCCGTGATAATCGTGACGCTAAATTTCAATATCGTCCTACGTCTAGACTGATATCCCTCTGTGTAAAAAAAACAAACAGTGAGTTGGTAGAGCGTTCGCCCACTGACCAGAAGGTTGTCGGTTCAAATTCAATAAGGAGCCATAGACGACAAAATAACCAAAAAAAAAAAAAAAAAAAACTTTGGTAAAATTTACGATTAACAGCAGCAGTAATTAATTAAAGGTTAAATGTAAATAAATCGAATTATTTAGTAAACAAATAATCCGAAAATAATCATGTTAGCTATAAAAATGTCCAAAAATAATCCCAAATCACGCACTTTAAATTAATATGAAATCAAAACAATAGTCATAATTACAATGGTCGTTTATCGCGGGGGTCACGTTCTAAAAATAACCCGCAATAGTCGAAATCCGCGAAGTATCAGCTTTATTTTTTTACAATTATTCTATACGTTTTTGTGCTGTAAAACCCCTCACCACACACTTTATACACTTTTCTCACACAGGCGTTAACATTTCCTCACATTTCTCTCTCGTTTAAACTCTCTCAAAGTTCCGCGGTTGTGTCCTTGGGCAAGACACTTCACCCCGTAGCGTCTGCGCACACCAGCGTACAGATCTACGTGTGAATTTTGAGCGTTTTCCTTGATGTTAAAGAGCTTTGAGTGACTTAAAAGTGACAAATAAACGTGCAAAACATTTACCATTTAACAGCCAAAATGCCACGTATAATTTCAAATATCCGCCACCGCCTTTATATATATATATCACCGTGACGACAGTATGTCCGCACCCGACCCGACCGCACGATCTAATTAACCTGCGCCGCGTTTTTTCGGGCTTTTTCCGGCCTCTTATTTCACCTCTCATATTTTCTTATCGCACAAAAGACACTGGACTCAGACTGAAAGCAGGAGATGGATTAAAACACTACGCGGCATAACAAATAAAACCCATTCACGAGTCTTTTTATGTGGGCGACGCTTCCTTCACTTTGAGCCGCACGGAACTAATGGAGAGAGACAAAATGACCTGGATTCTACACGGACGGAATAACAAGTAGGAGACAATCATTAGATCTACAAAGAAAGTACCGCCGCAAAGTTTTAGCGAGGAGTACGCCGAGGTTTTACAGCGACTTTGTAAATAAGTGTTTTTGAGGAAAGATTCCAGGAAGTTGGTTGGACTAAGGTTTGACTATTACTAATACTACTACTGCTACTACTACTACTACTGCAACTACGACTTCTGCTACTACTGCTGCTGCTGCTTCATTCAATGCGATATATGTTGATTTGTGAATTTTATTACTACTATGACTACTATTAGTACTACTACTGCCACTACTACTGGTTCAGTCAATGGGATATATTTTTAATTTTACGACGACAACTACTACTACTTCTACTACTACACTCAATAACATGTACTTTTTTAATTTACAACAGCAACTACTACAACTACTACTAAACTACTACAGCTACTGCTGCTACTACTACAACTACTACTGCTACTACACTCAATAACATTTTTTAAATTTACAACAGCAACTACTACTACAACTACTACAACTACTGCTGCTGCTACTACTACTACACTCAATAAGATATATTTTTAAATTTACAACAGCAACTACTACAACTACTACAACTACTGCTCCTGCTGTTGCTGCTACTACAACTACTACTGCTACTACTACTACACTCGATAACATGTATTTTTAAATTTACAACAGCAACTACTACAACTACTACTAAACTACTACAACTACTGCTCCTGCTGTTGCTGCTACTACAACTACTACTGCTACTACTACTACACTCGATAACATGTATTTTTAAATTTACAACAGCAACTACTACAACTATTACTAAACTACTACAACTACTACTGCTGCTGCTGCTGCTACTACTATGAAGTAGTGTGTGTAGTAGAGTATGAAGGTTGAAGCCGTTCACAAAAAATGCTGAGGTCTGCAAAAGTACAAAATAAACTAAATAAACTTTATACTACTACTACTACACTCAATGGGATATATTTTTTTATTTTACAACTACTACTACTACTATTACTGCTACTACTAATAACTCTAATAAATACAGTAGATGTTGTAAATCTGCTTGGTCGGTCGCCATAGTTACTACTATTTGAGTCGTCATTGGTGGACAGGGTGGGTGAAGTAAGAAGTAAGAAGGTTAACAGTTCGAGTCCCGCGTCTTCGTGTGTGGAGTTTGCGTGTTCTCCCTGTGTCTGGGTGAGATTCCTTTGGGCGAGTAGTTCAAATCCTCCAGCTGAGGTACTCCTGACCACGACGAGCTCAAGATCTAGAGATGGGTCCCCGCTCTCCTGACGGGTGGACCCATCTCCTCCTCAGACCCAAAGCAAACAAAGGAAACAAAGAGAACAATGGAGTGAACCTGTAAACAAGACGATGGTTCATGTTGCCCAAAAAAACTCTGAAAAGAGCTGGAGAACAAATCCATAAACTGACGCAATATTTCACTCGTTTGTTGAACTTTGAGACGCAAACTTTTAAAACAAGATGTAATGATGTTTTATATGTAAAACTGGACGATAGAGAGGAGGAGAGAGGGAGTAAGAGAGGAGAGGAGGAGAAAGACAGGAGAGAGAGGACGAGGGGGAAGAGCACAGGTGGAGAAGAACTTTTAAAACAAGATCTCATAATTGTCTAGAGAAGAGAACAACAGAGGAGAGAGGGAGAGGGGGAGTGAGAGAGGAGAACAACAGAGGAGCGAGGGAGTGAGAGAGGAGGAGAACAACAGAGGAGAGAGGGAGAGGGGGAGTGAGAGAGGAGAACAACAGAGGAGCGAGGGAGTGAGAGAGGAGGAGAACAACAGAGGAGAGAGGGAGAGGGGGAGTGAGAGAGGAGAACAAAAGAGGAGCAAGGGAGTGAGAGAGGAGGAGAACAACAGAGGAGAGAGGGAGAGGGGGAGTGAGAGAGGAGAACAACAGAGGAGAGAGGGAGTGAGAGAGGAGAACAACAGAGGAGAGAGGGAGAGAGGGAGTGAGAGGAGGAGATAGGGAGTGAGAGAGGAGAACAACAGAGGAGGGAGAGAGGAGGAGAGAGGGAGTGAGAGAGGAGGAGAACAACAGAGGAGAGAGGGGGAGAGAGGGAGTGAGAGAGGAGGAGAACAACAGGAGAGAGAGGGAGTGAGAGAGGAGGAGTGAGGGACGGGGAGGAGGATGAGAAAGATAGATGAGAGAGTGAGAGAGAAAAGGAGAGGAGGAGAAAGGGATCAAGAGGGAGGGAGGAGAAGAAGGATAGAGGAGAGAGGGAGTGAGAGGAGGGAGATGAAGGACAGACGAAGAGGAGAGGATGAGAGAGGTGGAGACAGAGAGAGGAGAGGAGAACAAGGGGGAGAAGAACTTAATACTTAAAACTGGACAAAAGAGAGGAGGAGAGTGAGTGACAGAGGAAAGGAGAGGAGGAGACAGATAAAGGAGAGAGGGAGTGAGAGATAAGAGGAGGAGAAGGATAAAGGACAGAGGGAGAGAGGAGGAGAAAGGGATGGAAGAAGGAGAAAGGGACGGAGAAGTAGAAAGATAGGTGAGAGGGAGAGCGAAGAGGAAAGGACGAGAAAGGGATTGAATGAGAAAAAAGAGGAGAAGGATATAGGAGAGGGAAGGAGAAGAAGAGAGGGAGGGAGTGAGAGGAGGACAGAGGCAGGAAATGAGACGGGAGAGGGGGAAGAGCAGAGGTGGAGAAGAACTTTTAATACACGATGTCATGATGATCTACGCCTAAAAACTGGACAATAGAGAGAAGGAGAGAGGGAGTGAGAGAGGAGAGAGAAAGAGGAGAAGATGAGAGAGGAGGAGAGAGAGAGAGGAGAGGAGGACAGAGGGGAAGAAGAACTTTTAATACAAGATCTCATGATGGTCCACGTCTAAAAACGAACCACACTGGAACTGAAATGAGGAAAAAAAAAGAAAGAAAAAAAACGCTTTTGGTTATTCCACTTCCCAAAACATGGACCACATTTTAAGTTCATGCTAAACTGTTTTAAATTAACTTTATGCTGTGATTTGTTTTGTTTGTTTTTGTTCGCGTTGGCAAAAAAGTCTGGTTTTCCGTCCTAGCGTAAATACAGTTTGCAACAATGAAACATAAACACCACCAAATCTCCTCCTTCCATCTCTCCTGCATCGCCATCCGCCTCATATCTGATTTATAAGAACAGCGGACGCAACGTAGCTTGGACTAGCGCATCTCCAGCCAATTCTACGCCCATCACCTCCACTTCGCCACACCACATCGCATTAATCAGCTAACAATACCCGCCTCCCTCTGCGTTTCCAATGAAAACCCCCGATGTAGCATAAAAGAGCTAATTGTGCTAGCTAAGAGGTGTTCCAGATTACCCCAAAACAACTCGTCAACAGAGAAAAAGCGTGAAACCGCACTCGACGGGCCTCTTTTGGGGTCTACGGCTAGCGATGTGGGGTGGCGTAGCGAGTTTGGATACGCTAAGAAAACGCTGTCCAGCTAAACGTCTCAATAGCCGAGTGGGATGCGAGTTTTGAACCGTGCTAGCAAAACGAAATTACCGTTTTGAAAGTACGCCGAGGTCAGCGCGCGCTACCTGCTAACGCTATCACCAACCCCGCCTCGGTTTGCTTCCACACAGGGTAAGGAAACCGTGCCAAATCTGCCGTTCACCCCCGGCAACCTGACACGACTGTGCAAATGTGTGGACCAATCAGGAACGAGTGTGTAAATACAGTAGCAGATCAAACCGCGGCACGGTTCACTACTACTCTGTACTGCTACTAGTGTTTACGACGTCACCCGCTGTGCCCCGATAGGCTACGACGCTAACACCGCAGAGGAACGGGATTGGCGGACGGGACCGGAGAGGAGGTAGGAGACATTTTAGGAGGTCGGCGTGGAGTTAGCATGTGCAACTCGGTGACCTCCATTTTGTGGTCATGCTAAAAACATACAGGATACGTGACGTGTGGAGGCTAACGGGAGCTAGCTCGGTTTGAATGCAGTGTTATGGAGAGGAGCTGCGGGGCGTTAGCTTAAAAAGGTCAAGAAGGGGTCGCGTAGGTATTAGCACGTCTTTTTAAGAAGTGACATAACCTGAACGAACGAGGTAGAGACCAGAAGGTTTGGACACATCATCTCAAGTTATACGGTTTATATACAAACAGAAAACATCAATATATGAAGTAAAATATATCTGAAAAAGTTAAATTACTTTACTTTTTTTTCTATTTTATATTCAAATCCTCAAAGTATCCACCCTTTGCTTTGTCAAAAAATATTTAGTAGAGTTATTTCACTTTGCTGCATATACGCTTTCTCATTCAAAGTTATTTTTATTTATTTAATTTTTCTTTTTACGATGTAGAAAGTAGAAAAAATATTAATATATAAAGTAAGATATATGGAATTATGTAGTAAAGAAAAAATAGTAAAAAAACTAATAAATATTTTTCGACAAAGCAAAGAGTGGCATTTTTAAAGATTAGAATATAAAAAAATACATGATTCCATATATGTTGCTTCATATATTTGATGTTTACTGTTTGTATGTAAAATGTATAAAGTAGAAAAAATTAAAACAAAATAAAAAAAAACAGGATTTTCTTTCACAGAGCCGCAGTGAATTTAATGCAGTCGAGTCAAGAAACAGCCGTGACTCAATGCATGTATACACTATTCAACATATATATTTATACTATAGAAAAGAAAGTGAGATTATTTGAAAAAACAAGAAAAAAAAACAAAAAATCTAAGTCAATAAATCACTAATTATCACAGTTTATTCTTTGCAATTTTTAATTTTTTTTTCAAAAGTCAAATCTAATTTAATGCAATAATTTGGAATATGTGAATCCAGTTATGTCCCAGAGCTTTGTATTTTTGCAAAAAAAAATAAATAAATAAAATAAAATAAAACAAATAGAATAATTTCTTTTTTTTATTTTTTATTTGAAGCTAAAATTTTCTTCTGATGAATCGCTACCACCAAAAACAATTAAAAAAAAGACTGTTCATTCAGAAAAGAAAAAATAAAAACCCAAAAACTAAATATATAATGGGACAAAAATAGAAAAAATATGCTATGTAAAATTTGAGAAACATGATTTTTTTTTTCTGATTCAACAATTTTCCAGATTTTAAAAACAGATTAAAAATAATAATAATAATAATAATAATAATAATAATGCATTTTATTTCTAATTCACTTTACATTTGAAGTCACGTCTCAAAGTTCCACAGTAAAACCACAGATTCTTTCTCCTCCGCTGACACTCGGAGCGGAGCGTCTCTTTGACCTTTGACCTCTTTGTGTCCCTTTAAACGTCACAGTCAATATGTACAGCACTCAGCGTCATTAGCTCCACAGTTAGCACGCGGCGCTCGATACGTCAATGCTACGAACGCGCCGCGTGTTTGGGCCCCAGATCCATGGATTATGTCTGCAGGGGCCACGACGGGGACGAGTGTTAGACGGGACTGTGAGGTTTGGTGAAAGGGAAAATATATGTTTCTTTAGTTACACAAATATATTCAAACATAAATAACAAAAAAAAACTGTAGGGGGCGCTAGTATGCACTATATTCAATACTGTGATACTGTTCCATAAGGTTTGGTTTGAACTGCACCAGAGAAAATCAGTTTGTTTCTATACTATTTCAAATATAATCAAACATAAAAAAATAAAAAATAAATGTAGGGGGCGCTAGTACATATGATGTCGATACTGCTGTACAAGGTTTGGTTTGAACTGCGTCAGGGAAAATCTATGTTTTGATCCTTTTTCAAATATATTCAAACATAAATAATTTAAAAATATGTAGGGGCCACAAGCACAAACTGTATTCAATCGAGTTATGCTGTTCTGTAAGGTTTGGTTTGAACTGCACCAGGGAAAATCAGTTTGTTTCTACACTATTTCAAATATATTCAAACCTAAAAAATAAAAATAAATAAATAAATAAAAACTATAGGGGGCGCTAGATGTCAAAACTGTTCTATTGTTCTGTAAGTTTTGGTTTGATCTGGGCCAGGAAAAATCTTTGTTTCTATATTATTTCAGATATATTCAAACATAAATAATAATAAAAAAAACAAACAAACTGTAAAACTGTAGGGGGCGCTAGTGCACACTGCAGTTACAACTGTTATGCTGTTCTGTAAGATTTGGTTTGAACTGCGCTAGAGAAAATCAGTTTGTTTCTGTACTATTTCAAATATAATCAAACATTACAAAAAATAAATAAATAAATACAAATAATAATAATAATTAAATAAATAAAAATATATATATACTGTAGGGGGTGCTAGTACGGACTGCTGTGAAAAAATATATATCTATCTCTCTGAACGCCTTGGGGTCCCACTGGAGGAGCTGGAGGAAGTGTCTGGGGTGAGGGAAGTCTGGGAGTGCCTGCTTAGACCCAGTCCCAATGGAAGAAAATGGATGTATGGATGTAGGGGGCGCTAGTGCACACTGCAGTTAAAACTGTTGTACTGTTCTATAAGGTTTGGTTTAAGGTGCACTATTCCAAATACAGGGGGCGCTCTCTGGAGTTAAGGGTTTAAGACAAAGGTCAAAAGAAATAACGATCATGATCTCACTTTTGTAAAATCCAACTTTTGTGAAAAACTTTGGCCCTGCTCCAGTTTGACGTCCCGCAGTGACGGCTGAATGTTCTTTGAGCTCGGACAGTCACATAAATATTAAACGAGCACCAGGGACGTATTAAGTCGTTTATTAGAAGTTTTAACATGGCAGATTTATAGTGTCCAGTAGGGGGCAGGAGAGGTCACACCGGGGCATTTACAGCAGATTCAAACGTCGACAAGAGAGTTACGGAAATATGTTTGTGAAAATGCTTTTTTACAGCCCAAGCACACAAATATATTTCTATTTTTACCACAACTGTTACAGATTTGAAATCAAATATTTGAAATTTTCAACTCTAAAATTTGAAAAAACATGGCAGTGAAAAATACATGGACACAGATAAATGTTTTTGAATTTTTTTTTTCAGTATTTATTTATCTATTTATTATGGAAGCCCGTTTCCGCCATGAAAAAAAAAATAAAAGCCCCACAGAAAGTCGAAATTACGAGTTTTAAACTCGTAATTATGAGTTTAAAACTCGTAATTATGAGTTTAAAACTCGTAATTATGAGTTTAAAACTCGTAATTATGAGTTTAAAACTCGTAATTATGAGTTTAAAACTCGTAATTACGAGTTTAAAACTCGTAATTTCGACTTTTAAAACTACTAATTATGAGTTTAAAACTCGTAATTATGAGTTTTAAAACTACTAATTATGAGTTTAAAACTCGTAATTATGAGTTTTAAAACTACTAATTATGAGTTTAAAACTCGTAATTAGAACTTTTAAAGTCTTAATTGAGCTTGTAGCACACTGCAACTGAGTGTACAGAGCAGAGGAGACAGGAGGAGGACTGTTATGTTTATCACCTACATACTTTTAAAAAATGAATAAATTAAGCTCCAGTAAAGTTTCTGGCGTCTTGAACAAATCAGTGGGCCCTGAGTGCTGTTCTGACCACTCATGAGCTGTGCTCTGTGTCTGTGAGCGCTCGTTTTCCTGGTCTGAGCAGAGTGCCAGCTGGTCACAACCCCGCTGGTTTATTGAGGAAATTATTAAAATACCAAATTCATTTAATCAAAATTGATAAGGTTCACTTTTTGTAAATGTTACATTCCCAAAATTACGAGTTATAAACTCATAATTCATACTTTTAAAAGTCCTAATTACGAGTTTTAAACTCATAATTAGTAGTTTTAAAAGTCGAAATTACGAGTTTTAAACTCGTAATTACGAGTTTTAAACTCATAATTACGAGTTTTAAACTCATAATTACGAGTTTTAAACTCATAATTACGAGTTTTAAACTCATAATTACGAGTTTAAAACTCATAATTACGAGTTTAAAACTCGTAATTTCGACTTTCTGTGGGGCTTTTATTTTTTTTTTCATGGCGGAAACGGGCTTCCATAATTTATCTTTGTGGGGTCTGTCTTTTGTGAGTTTGTGTTCTTGTTTATTTGTTTGTTTGTTGCAGTTATTGTAAAAATAAATAAATGCACAGCTAATGGTGTCTGATAAATATTCTGAACTTGAAAAAAAATAAAAAAGAAAAAAGAAACTTGCGTTGAAATTAAGTGAGGAATTTTAAAAGACAAAATAAATAAATAAAAATGAAAAAAAAAATTGAACGAATTTGATGAATTTTAAACTCTTCCCCAAAAAAAATGAAATTGAAATTTAGTAAAGAATTTTAAAAGCCAAAAAAAAAGCCAAAAAAAAATAAAAATACAATAAAATAATAATAATAATAATTAAATTGAACATAAGAAATTAATTTTACAGGGAAAAAATAAATAAATAAATTGAAATTGAAACTGAAATTAAGTAAGGAATTTTAAGTCAAAATTAGTATAACGCTAATACAGCCAGATACAGCACCAGAGTCACCCCCACCCAGCCTCCAGGCTCCGCCCCTCCATCCTCTGGCTCCTGTCTTTATCATGATGCCTTCAGGGCGTCGGTTTTATGCTCCGATACGGAAAACAAATCGCTTTTCAAATTCTTTTGTGCCTTCAGCTATTAAATGGCTAAATTCTAAGGGTAGTGTTTCTTGAAGTTTTGTATTATGTATATTGTTCTTATATTGTGCTTTGAGTTCCACTTGTGGATTGTAATGGACTGACACACTGTGTGTTTGTGTGTATGTACGTGTGTGTGTGTGTGTGTGTGTGTGTATGTTAGAAGTGAGAACTGCTCTGAGAATGCTGCTAATGAATTGCCCTCTGGGATCAAAGTTTTCTGAATCTGAATCTGAAAAATCTGGATTTATTTGAACAATGGACAATCAAAATTCTTGCTCTGAGAAAAGACTCTCGCTCACACGTCTCAAACACGTCTCCTGCACATCTCTGTAGACCTCAAACACATCTCTGTAGACCTCAAACACATCTCTGTAGATCTCAAACGCATCTCTGTAGATCTCAAACATCTCTGTAGATCTCAAACGCATCTCTGTAGATCTCAAACATCTCTGTAGATCTCAAACACATCTCTGTAGATCTCAAACATCTCTGTAGATCTCAAACACATCTCTGTAGATCTCAAACACATCCTCACATCTCGTGGCTCTTGTCCCGCTCAAACTCGCCCCAAAAAACAACAAAGATCAACCCAAATTAAATCTGAATTGGAAAACATGTGACATTTAATTCAGCCTCAGTGAAATCTGACTCCAGATCTGTGCATCCAGAGTCACAGCGCTCCATCACAACGTCATGCTAGAACTTTCACCCAATCAGAGTCCAGCCAATCAGAATCCAGCCAATCCATCTGGGGCTTAAGGTCTAGCCCATTGTCACAAGACATTTTTTTTCTTTGTGAGTTTATGCGACTGCGACACTATTCCAACAACCAAAATAAAGAAAAAAATCTGAATAAAAGTGGGATTTTAGGAATATTTTCATTGGGAATTTTGACTCAAAATGTGTCAACAGCATCAAATGAGGAACAGATTCATAATAATTAGTGAAAATCCAAAATATTATCTTTTTTTTAAAATATAATACCTTTTTTTTGTTTTGTTTTGTTGTTTTTTTTGTTTTTTTTAATGGTATCTGTACTTTACTTGAGTAACAAACTGAGTACTTCTACTGCCACAAATACACAGGATTCTTGTATTAAACCAGTTCATATTTCAGTTTTCTCACTGAAAACAGATTTTTGGTTTAAATCGATTTCAAATCTAACTGCAATTTTAGTCAGAAATAGATTAAAATAGTCAAACGAAGACGAAGGTTTGAGCGTTTGTTCCATAAACCAACAAAAACATAAATTGACGAAAATAAAACAAATCTGAGAATGAAAGTGGAATTTTAGCAATATTTGTCTGGGAATTTTGAAGGGATTGAATCAAAACGTGTCTAAAGCGTCAAATGAGGAACGAAATCATAATAATGAGAGAAAATCCAAAGTATTAGAGTTTGAATTTCATGTTCGGTAAAGGATTTCACAAAGATTTCTGACAAAAAAAAACACATTTCTACATAATTTTAATTGTAAAATAAAAAAAAGTGTTGATGTTTTAAAAACTGGGAGATTTATTTTGATTTAAAAAAAAATTGGAAAACACGGAAACAAGTAAAAACGTAGAACATTTTGAAATATTATGAATTTTGTATTTTCAGAGGTGACGCATATTGTTGTGATGTTTTGTGTTTATCCCCGAGTTTCAGAATGACGACAAATTAGCGCCGTTGCCATAGCGATTAACAAAAACAAGACATAAGAAACAAAAAATATTACATCTTTTGAATGGGAAACATTTTCATGTTTAAAAATCTGGCAGATTCATTTGAAAAACACACGTAAACAAGTCAAAATGTGGAAATATTCAGAATTTTGTTCGTTTTACCTGATGACACAGGTTTTGCAGGGCCGTTGCCGTAGCGATTAACAAAAACGAAACATAAAAAAACAAAAATATTACATCTTTTGAATATGAAACGTTTTCATGTTGATAAAGCCGGCAGAATCATTTTGCTTAAAAAACATTAGAAAAACACACGTAAACAAATGAAAAGGTAAAAATATTCAGCATTTTTTTACCTGATGACACGTGTTTTTGCAGAGCCGTTGCCGTAGCGACTGACAAAAACAAAACATAAAAAACTAAAAACTCATCTTTTGAAAGGGAAGCGTTTAAAGTCAAAATGTAGAAATGTTCAGAATTTTTGTTGTTTTACCTGATGACACAAACACAATTAACAAAAATGAAACAAAAAACAGACGTATTATATCTTTTGAATGGAAAAAGTCCTCAAAATGGCGGCTATACCAGGACGCCGAAGCCCAAACTAACTCTCCGATCGTTTTCTCACATCTAAAAGACTCCAAAAGCCTCCGTATGAATCTGTACTTTCACGATATATTTTAATACCTCTACGTCAGCCGGGCCGCCCCTGTCCGCCTCTGCTGACGTGCGCTCCCTCCTCCACACACAGGGGGGCGCCGTGCTGCTCAGGATCAGCGTTTCTACTGTACTCCATTATATTTACCCCGTCGTTCTTCAGCGCGAGGTTTCAAAAAGCTCTGGCTCCAAATGTCAAACTTTAACAGGTGCAAAATGTCAGCGGGCCCTCGGAGAGCCCATCTGGACCGGCCCAAACGAGCCGGACCGACCCAGACGCGAGGGACACGTGAGGTCAGAGCCAAAAAGAGTCACACGGGACGAGTTTAAAGACAAAAACAGGACGGAATATGAATTTTTAGGTACCTGTACTTTATTTGAGTACATTTTCAATCAGATACTTTTACTTCACTACATCTGAGAGCAGTATCTGTACTTTCTACTTCTCTGTATCGTTCAACTGGACAGAAAAGTAAAAGTATTTTTTATCACAGTTGAGGCTTTATTTTTAACAAGTTCATGATTTGAGCAAAACAAAAACTTACAAATAAAAACAGCTGGAAATAACGATCGATTCTGTCGTTTCTGTCTAAACTCAGCTCAGATCTGTATCAAAATCACCACTTTTGAAGTTTTATTCGACCTCAGAATCTGTGTGAAATACTTAATACTTTTTTACTTAAGTACATTTTTAAACAGCTATTTTAATACTTTTACTTAAGCAGATTTTTCCATATGATACTTTTACTTGTTTTGGGGTTTTTTGTATCTCAATTTTACATGAGTATTTATTTATTTATTTATTTACTTATTTATTTTTATTTATTTATTTATTTTTGCTCTGGTACCTGTCATTTTACTTGAGTATTTATTTATTTATTACATTTTTTGCTCTGGTATCTGTACTTTTACTTGAGAATTGATTTATTTTATTAATTTTATTAATTTTTTTTGCTCTGGTATTTGTCCTTTTACTCAAGTATTTATTTATTTTTTGCTCTGGTATCTGTACTTTTACTTGAATATTCCAACCGCGAGTATCATAGCAACCAAAGAGCCAATCTGGAGGGAGGCTGTTGAAGGTAACGTCCCTTTCCGCTCGCACCGTTGGTTTAGCAGAGAGCGGGCGCTTAGCAACGCTGTCAATCAAACCTGTTGCTAACGCTAGCGGGAGCGACCCCGGGGAAAGAAGGCGCCTGATTTGTCTGTTTTTAATGTTCATATCTTGATTTACAGACACAATAGTGAAATAAAAACACCAGGATCATGTAGAGCAGGTTAATACGAACAACAGACTGACAGTTTTTCAATAGAAAGTGAACTGGAGCCAGAGTCGATGGAGGCAAATACATTTACTTTTTACTCTTAAAGTACATTTTTAAACTTAAACACTTTTACTTTCGTTGATTTTTCATGTGATACTTTACTAATACTATGTTTTTCCCTCTGTATTTGTACTTTTACTTCCCAAAACTGCGTAATCCGTCCTCGGTTACTACATCTGACCTGTTCCGAGACACATTTCACTCGCATAAACGCCAAAAAAATCCAACACGGGGCCCGACTTTTCCCAAACCCGCAACAAAAAATACCTATAAATCGTAATAAACCTGTCCGCAGATTTCCCAGAGTTCCCTCGACAGCGTGAAGTCGACATCGCGGCGTTGGCTCCGTCCCCGGACACACGGTTCACGCGAGGTTAGCATCAGCGCTCTCCCGCACGCTCAGACCGTTAACGTGTCCCCGCTTTGCCTCAACACGAGCCGTTTTTTAACACCACGACCGGCTCCGAGAAATCTGTGAACGTTTGCGCTTAAAAATAGGGGGTTTTTTTGGCCGGTTGCCGTGGTAACCTGGCACCTGCGAGAAGCTATTGTTATGAAAATGCTGCCGTAATTGTCCCTGGTTTTAAAAATGGAAAAAGGTAAAAACCGGCAGGAAGTGCGATGTCGCCAAATAAAACTCTGGCATCGGATTCTTCGGATGTTTGTTTGTTTTTTCATAATTTTGTTCAATTTAAAAGTAAAATTGTTCAGAAATGAGTAATTAGGCTGATTCGTAAAAGTGTGGAGCGGGTAACTAAGACAAATATGAGCGAGTTTGATTTAAAATGTGGAGAAAAGTGTCAGTTTTAGTAGAAATTGCTCAATTAAAAAGCGAAATTGTTGAAAATAGAGTAATCAGACCCATCGTTAACACAATATAAACTGATGAAATGTTGTTCTGAGCTCAAATATAAACTTTTAAATGAAAACCGATTTTAAATGTAAAACAAAGATGCATCTGTTTGAGTAAAAAAAACTGTTCAGAAAACAGTAATTAGACCAGTCTGTTCGATAATAAGATAAAATGTGAATTTATTTGATTCAGAAACGTGAAAAAGCTATGAAAAAAGTTTGTATTTTAGGAGAAATTGCACAAATCTAAAGTGAAATTGATGAAAATAGTGTGTAGAAATTAAATGTATGCATAATGAAAAAAATAAAACATGATCAAATGTAGATTGAGTTAAAATTTGACAGAAATTTGTATCAATTTGAGCAAAAATTTGTGAAATTCAAGGGCAAAATTGTTCAAAATACAGAGATTATGCTAAAAAAAATGAATTTTGACAGCAAAATTGTTCAAAATACAGTAATTATGAATTTTATAGGCCATTGCGGTAACAATTTACTCAAACAAAAATAAATAAATAAATAAAATAAATAAAATAAAAATAAAGTATAGATTGATTCAAAATGTGGAAAAACGTGAAAAAGCTAAAAAAAAATAAAAATAATAAATGATTTAACAGATTCGTCATCACGATTCAGTGTTTATTTTGTAAATTTGACAATATTTTTTGAAATTCTGAAAACATACTTCAATTTGAATAATACTTGTTGGTAAATACTGCATTAACAAAGTGTAAAAGTACATTTTTCTCACATATAAAACTCAAATGTTTCTGACTATGGCTCAGAATTATAACAAATTGCAAATAAAAATACGCCAGATTTAAAACAACACGCTGTTCTTCTAAATTCTTGTAAAGTCTGCCATTTCTCCGAGGTTAAGTTTAGTCACGTAACAGCTGCAAACCCGGAGGAGAAAATGCTCCGGATCTGGGACATGGAGCTGTTCTGTTCCCCTGAATTCAAAAGAGCCAAAAGTACAAAAACATAAAAATACACACACGCAATTAAAATGTTCCCCGAGAATGTGAGGTGAGCCGCTCCTTCATTAGCTGCACAAACACAGTGGCTCGGGTTTGGGCTCCGAAACACGACGTCGCGCGTGATCAAAAGGGGGAGGGTTTAAAATGGACTCCACGGGAAAAATATGAGCAAACAAGACGGAGGAAGACGGGATTATTGGGTTAGTGTTTGGACTGGAATTTGAACAAAAGTCTGAAACGCTCTGGAAAAATGACACAAAAAAAAAATCTAACAGTTTTGAACGTACACTTTGCTATCGCTAATTAAGTGTATGGATCAACGTTGGGCGATATTTATGCTAATATACGTGTTAGCGACAAGCAGAAATCTTCAAATGTTTAAGCGAATTTGACATTTTCCTACAGCGGGAAAGAAAATATAGATATTTTTGTCATTTCTTTTAATCATAGACTGAATGTGACGTCACTGGCAGCGTTCGGCTACAGTCAAACGAAGCTAATCGACGCTAGCAGTTATAGCGCCGAATTTAGAGCTGAGTTACATATTTGGAATTCCGACCGCGTGTATCATAGCAACCGAAGAGCCAATCCGGAGCGAGGCTGTTGAAGGTAACGCCCCTTTCTCTCCGCACCGCTGGTTTAGCAGGGAGCGAGCGCTTAGCAACGCTGTCAATCAAACCTGTTGCTAACGCTAGCGGGAGCGACCTCAGGGAAACAAGACGCATGATTTGTCTGTTTTTAATGTTCATATTTTGATTTGCGGACACAATATTGAAATAAAAATATGAAGATAAAAATAGAGCAGGTAAATACGAACATTTTAAGACCAAAATGACGAGTCTGACAGCAGCAGTTACAGAGAGAGGAGCGACGGTTTTTCAATAGAAAGTGAACTGAAGCCAGAGTCGAAGAAACCAGAAGTGCGCCCATGCTCACTTCCTATTTGGAACGCGGCGGCTAGCAGGTTAGCTATGTCCATTTATATAAACAGTCTATGATTTGGACCCTACATGTAAAACCCAGCGTCAACATTTGAATGGTTTGAATAAAAGTACAGAGAAGTGGGCGGAGATAGGGGGTAGGTGAATACAGACTTTTCCGGATCTCCCACGCTTCAAATGCAGGACAATTTTAATCAATTAAAACACAAAGCTAAAGTAATAAGGCAAGACCATTGTAACACGACTAAAAGCTCGTAACACGTCCTCTTTAACTTTGTGTGAAACTTAATCAGCCGTGTTACAATGTTCATATCTTGATTTACAGACACAATAGTGAAATTAAAACCCCAAGATCATGTAGAGGGTTAATACGAACATTTTAAGACCAAATTGACGAGTCTGACAGCAGCAGGTACAGAGAGAGGAGCGACGTTTTTTCAATAGAAAGTGAATTGGAGCCAAACACTGCTCCATTTCAGATCAATATTGCCTTTAAGAACGAACAGAACGTCAAGTAACATCTTCTTTTTGTTTCATTCTCACATGTTTAACACACAAACAAACCTGCATATTCAGCCTGAGTTCTTCCCTCAAACAGAAAACACTCCGTTCCACCTGGTGATGTCATCATGTGGTGATACAGGAAGTGCTCCGCTGTGTTTTTAAACTCCACACACCTTCATTTCTTGAATCACTTGGATGCATTTCAGCGCTGGAATTGCCACTTTACTACTGAACTAAAGGTCAAAACGTAGCCGTTAGCTTGAAAACTACCACTTCATGACATCACAAGGTGGAACAGAGCGTTTTTGAGGTTTGGAGATGTTACTCAGACGTGCGTGAGTGAAACAAAACACAACTCCAGGTGTGTTTTTTCGACGACGTAACAGCATTATAACGCGACTTAAAGCTCACGAGAGTCACTTTAATCAAGAGCGCCAGTATCCACGGAATTCCCTTTATGTTCCGTGTGTTTTTTCCGTGCAGTGGAATGTAACGGGATCAGGTGTCCAGGCTCTAACTTGACAATCGTGAGCAGAAGAGACGCCTCCCTGTGTGTCTCCAATCAACACCAAACACAACCATCCGAAGCATTCACTACCACATGAGGTCCGCTTTAATGTTAGACAACCAGCCCCGCACCTGTTTACACTATTCAACCGGAAAACTACCGGAGATAACGTGTTGATCCGGAGTCTGGCCTTTTTAAAATACATGCAAACTCCATCTACTTTGCGGTGGAGTTTTTGAAGGTCACGACTGAAACGAGGACAAGTGTTTCCAGGCGTTTTAAAGAGCTCGTATCACGCCGTTTTCTGATCTGTTATAATGTCGTTTCTTCATCAAAAACAGACCTGGAGTTGTGTTTTTTTTTGTTTCATTCACACACGTTTAACACACAAACCCTGCGTTTTTTTAGGCGGAGTTCTTCTCTCAAACTGAAAACACTCCGTTCCACCTTGTGATGTCATCGTGTGGTGATACAGGAAGTGCCCCGTTGCATTTTTAAAATCACGTGGATGAGTTCAACGCTGCAATCGGCGATGAACTAAACGTAAAAACTAGCTGTAAATGTATTGAATTGATTGTTTTACACTTTGTTCCTCCAGGCTGCTAGAGGGCGCTAGTCGAAAGTGTAGTATTCGATTTATTCACGCATTTCTAGCCCTTTGAGCGACAAAATTTGTACGTTTTTATCTTTAATATTAATGTTGGCAACTGTATTTATGTCAATTTATGCACTTTTTTTTTTTTTTTCATTTTATAAACGCTAATTTGAGACGTTCCAGAAGCGATAATGGAGTCTACGGCGTACGGAGTAGTAGATACTGGTACACAAGCCTAGAGCGCCCTCGTGTGGCTGTCAGTGTAACAGTAACAAAGATGTGACATTATATATATTAATAATTTCACATATAAGTCACACCTGAGTATAAGTCGCACCCTCGGACAAACCATTAAAAAAGTGCGACGTATAATCCGGAAAATGCGACAAATGGACAAATAATCGATTAAAATGCATTATGGGAACTTGATTTGAGCTTGACGGGACGACTGAATGATCTTGATCGTAACAGTAGTGAATCGTTTAAATGGTTAAATTCTCGTTTACGCCGTGATGTTGAGTCGTGAGCCTGAACGCGGCCCCGTCCTGATGTGCTCTGTCAAACATGTGTCTGGGACTCCAGCTGCTCCTGATTCATGAGCTCTGACCTAAGAGTCCCACGGATCCTCGGGCTAAAGCCGTCTGTACAGCAGCTCTATAACGCGCACACACACATACACACACAGACACACACAGTACTGCAGGAGACGCGGCGACGCACAAGAAACCACGGTTAAATATGGACATTTTAACAATTTTTTGCATAGTTGGTTTTAAACATTTCTGGAACGTGCATGTAACTCCCATTTAAAATATATATAATCAACAACTACATTAAACTACACTTATGGTCACAAGTAAGGACAGGATTATAATAGTAAAATATAATAGTAATAATAATACTTAGTAATATTACTGGTATACTGCTACTACTTTTAGTCCTACATGTGAACAGGAAGTTGAAAGTAATTTTTTTTTAAAGTGTTTTCCATTTTAATTTTTTTTATTTACATACTCGAGGGATAGTACAATGTTAAACTGCAAAATAAATAAATAAATAAATAATTATTAACTAATAAAAATAAATAAATTAATAATAGTAATAATAATAATGAGTACTATTACTGGTATAGTGCTACTTTTTTATATACACGAAGGATAGTAAAATGTTAAAATGCAAAAAAATAATAAATACATAAATAAAAATAAATGAATTAATAATAGTAATAATAATAATAATCATAATAATGAGTAATATTACCAGTAGACTGTTACTATTTTTAGTCCTACATGTGAACACGAAGTTGAAAGTTACGTTTTTTTTTAAGTATTTTCCTTTTTTTTTTGTTTTTTCTTTTATTTACATACTCAAATGTGCCGTAAAAAGGCAATAACGTGGAACAAACGGAAATAAAATAAAATAAACTGGCATTATAAACAGTAGTTTGGTTACAATGATACTTCTACTGCTACTATACGGCTGAAAAACACAATTATAAAGATTTAAATGAGCTGCTTCCGTCTGAAAATAGGCGTTTCCTTATTGTAACTATCTGCAACCTCATTGGTCCGTTTCTATCCAATCACATCGCTTGACTAGAGCTCAAGCACCAATCAGAACGCAAATACGGACATGGAATCCTGAACACAATGGGGACGCTAATCAGGCTGTAGGGTTGGGGGAGTTTCCAGGGCTGCCAACGTTTTAAAATTTTAAAAGTTCCCTAGCAACAGCAGCTGATTGGTCGGTTGAGATTTCCAGGGAATTTGCATATGAAAAAAAAAGCACATATTTGAGATTTTTCCAAAAGGAACAATAGAATTTGATTGAAGTAACCTCATTATAAAAGGCAAGGTTACAGTTGTTTACTAATTGGAAACGGGTTGTTTTAGTTGCTAGGAGGTATTTCTAACAAAAAAAAAGTGAATTTAGCTTGATTTTAGCTGAATAATGTGATAATCTGACAATGAAGTTTGAAGATAATTTAAAATATGAAAAAAAAAATTAAACCCAGGAATACTTTGAAACAAGGCTGAGGGGATTGTAAAATGTTAAAATGCAAAAAAAAAAAAAAAAAAAAAAAAGCAAAACAAACAAACAAAACAAAACACAAAAAAAAATAAAAATAAATAAATAAAAAGTCAGGTCAAATACATGAATGTAAATGTATGTATGAATGTAAATTAATCCAAATTACTGACAAAAAACTTCTTTATTCCGCTTTTGAGTTGTTGTTTTTTGTTTTTTTTATCAGTATTTGAGTAGAATGTGTACCTCAAATACTGCAGTAATAGTAAAATACAGTTACTTTCCACTTTTTTTTACAAAATTAACCAGTGTTTATATGTTCAGTAGTACAGTACATATATAAACTCATGTATTCACACAATATGGCAAGTAATTGGTGCTGCTATTATCTTTACTATTATTATATATCTAAATTATTATTATTTTGAATGTTATTTTATTGTTTTGTATTTGTTTGCGTATATGTGTGTGTGAATGAAACAAAACACAACTCCAGGTCTGTTTTTGAGGTAACATGGCTTAAAACTCAATTTAGTGCAAAACAGGACATTTAAACATAGTTATTTTAGATCAATACTTCAATTATAATGTACAACTGTAATAGTAGTAATACAAAATATCTGAAGAAAGGCACAACATGTCTGAGCCGCACAAAAGATTTACGAAAGAAGCGGGAGTGAGTTAAGGTCTCCGCGCACATCGCATCCACACAAATGTCAGTGTGCAGCGAGCCGTGTAAAAAACGCGTACCGTGCCTTTAAGACATCTGGCTCACAGTGAGTCTATGGAACGCGTCCGGGGGGTTTCAGGACACAAGGACGACCGGTTACACGGAAAACTGGTGCGGAACAAAACAATATACTGTAAACAACAATCCAGATTAGCATTTTGTGGCGTCATCTGAGGGAAAAAAACACTTAAGCATTAAAATAACTCATGAGTTTACGACCCACGTCCTCCCTGGCAATTAATTCTAGCTAGACTATCTGTTTTTATATACAAATTGAATAGTAATTGGGGTGTCTCGACTGGCCTGGGAACGCCTTGGGGTCCCACTGCAGGAGCTGGGGGAAGTGTCTGGGGTGGGGGAAGTCTGGGAGTCCCTGTTTAGACTGCTGGCCTCGGATAAGCGGAAGAAAACGCATGGATGAAGTATTTGTACCACAGTCCTATCCATGGGTTTCACAATGAGGAGACTTTGGGACCTTTGCCATAGCGATTAGCAATGGAAAACCAAATATTACATGTTTTGAATGGAGAAAAAGTCCGCAAAATGTTGCTGAAACTCACGGACAGACGGTTTTTAGCAGCCTCTACTCTGACAATGTTCAAAATAGGTTCAACATTGATTCTTTTGCCAGTTATTATGAACATATTTTACTTAAAAAGTTCACGCAACACGAAGTTTTATTGGCACATTTCTTATTAATGGTAAATAATCTTAGTTCAAGTCTTTTTTTAATGAGGTTTTACTATAGATTGTGTGTATAAATGGACATAGCTAACCCGCTAGCCGCTGTGTGGACGCACTTCTGGCTCCATTCACCATTCGCTCTGGCTTCAATTCACTTTACATTGGAAAACTGTCGATGCTAACTCCATAACCGTTGCTGTTAGACTCGTTATTTTGGCCTTAAATGTTCGTATTAACCCGCTCTATATGATCCTGGTGTTTTGAAATGTGTCTCGGAACAGGTCAGATGTAGTAACCGAGGACGGATTACGCAGTTTTGGGAAGTAAAAGTACAAATACAGAGGGAAAAAAATAGTATTAGTAAAGTATCACATGAAAAATCGACGAAAGTAAAAGTGTTTAAGTTTAAAAATGTACTTTAAGAGTAAAAAGTAAGTGTATTTGCCTCCATCGAATCTGGCTCCAGTTCACTTTCTATTGAAAAACTGTCAGTCTTCTCTCTGTACCTGCTGCTGTCAGACTCGTTATTTTGGTCTTAAATGTTCGTATTAACCCGCTGTTCATGATCCTGGTGTTTTTATTTCGCTTTTGCGTTCGTCACTCAATATACGAGCATTAATAACAAACAAATCAGGCGCCTTCTTTCCCAAAGGTCTCTCCCGCTAGCGTTAGCAACAGGTTTGATTGACAGCGTTGCTAAGCGCTCACTCCCTGCTAAACCGGCGGTGAGGCTTGGAAGGGGCATTACTTTCAACAACCTCGCTCCGGATTGGCTCTTTTGTGGCTACGACACTCGCAGTCCGAATTCCTGCTACGCGACTCGGCTCCAAATTCGCAGCTATAACCGCGAGCCTCGATGAGCTTTGTTTAACTGGAGCCGAGCGCGTACGGATGACGTCACACTCGCTCAAGTCTGCTTCTTTACACAGCCTGTGGTTTTTCCAGTGTCGTCTTGTTCTGTAAGTGAATAAAGAGACCGCCGCTGTACCAGAGCAGTGGAGCATGTCAGTACTATAGTCTCTCAGTAATCCAACGGCTCTGAGGACTGACCCGGGATTTAAATAGCTCGCTCCGACATTTGTAATTCACAGATTGAACTGAACTCGTCCTGTCCCGTGATTACTGCTCAAGAAAGTCCAGATTTACATATCCTCTATTGGAAAAAAGATTAGCGCTAGTAAGACATCACCGATAAGACTTAGAGGTCCGCCGTGTGACTTTTTCGACGGCGCGTACGTCACGTGCTAGCCTCCGCGGTACGCTATTCAACTCAAAACGTCGATGGACAGAAGCGAGCGGCACTAGGTTACGTTACAGGTCAGATCTATGGAGAGGTGACCCTGCTGGATAAGTTTAATGCCGTACCGTCGAGTAATATCCCCACAGAGGCAAGCAGCTGGGTCATTGATTTCCTGTTCAAAATGCAGACTATTTTACTGTAGCAAGCAGAAGATGTTCAGATTTTACGGAGATAAACTGCTGTAACGCAAATTTTAACCCTACGTATACGATTCCACGTCACCGTAGCTAGCGTGTCACAGCTAACGGGCTAACAAACTTCTGCGTTGTGTTGTGTAGACAGATGAATTGTGTAGTGAGGGGTTTTACAGCCTTAAAATATATATAATAATTGTAAAAAATAAAGCTGATACGTCGCAGATTTCGCCTTTTGCGGGTTATTTTTAGAACGTAACCCCCGCGATAAACGAGGGACAACTGTACGTCGCAATACAGCCGACTCCAGGTCTCACAGTTCCGCACACGTAATGATTTTTTATCAAACATTTTACACTTAGATCAGAAGAGTAAATCTGCAGGAAGTAGTGGTACCGCCAAAATAAAAGCCTCTGGCAAAAACAGCCCAAAATAAACTTAGGTATAATCTTACTAGCAAATAAAACAAGAACAGTTGGTAAAACGGACAAAATATTAAGACAACGTGGGCTACATCAACATTTTTTGAACAAACTCAAGTAGCTACAGAGAAGTGGGCGGAGATAAGGGGTAGGTGAGTACAGATTTTTGCTGAGCTCTCACCATAGACTGTACAAAAAAGTGGAATGACTACCAAAACTACAATGCTAATGCACAAATTGATGTAATATTACAACATAAATGTTCACTAAAATTGGTTTTACGGCCCCTGTTCAAAATAAGGAATTTTTTTTTAGTTTTGCATTTTTTAAATCGATTCTATTATTGATTTTTTTAATATCTACCAACCAATAACAACCCATTATAACTGTACACAACTGTGCTTCTACCAAATGTTATAAGTTTAATATTACTACATGCTTAGCACAACTGTCAATCAAAGCTGTTGCTAACGCTAGCAGGAGCGACCTCGGGGAAAGACGGTGCCTGATTTGTCTGTTTTTAATGTTCATATCTTGATTTACAGACACAATAGTGAAATAAAAACGCCTGGATCATGTAGAGCGGGTTAATACGAACATTTAAGACCAAAACGACGAGTCTGACAGCAGCAGGTACAGAGAGAGGAGTGAGAGTTTTTCAATAGAAAGTGAACTGGAGCCAGAGTCGATGGAGGCAAATACATTTACTTTTTACTCTTAAAGTACATTTTTAAACTTAAACACTTTTACTTTCGTCGATTTTTCACGTGATACTTTACTAATACTATTTTTTCCCCTCTGTATTTGTACTTTTACTTCCCAAAACTGCGTTATCCGTCTTCGGTTACTACATCTGACCTGTTCCGAGACACATTTCAGAGAGTTTTTCAATAGAAAGTGAATTGAAGCCACAGTTGATTGAACCAGAAGCCCGCTCATGCTCACTTCCTGTTTGGAACGCAGCAGCTAGCAGGTTAGCTATCCATTTATATATATATACAGTCTATGATTTGAACCCTACTTTTTTTTTTTTGCATAAACGTACAGAAACGTGGGCGGAGATAGCGGGTTTTTCGTTCTTTTCCTGAGTTCTCACGCTTCAAATACAGGACATTTTTAATCAATTATGCCACAAAACTAAAGTAATGATAAGACAAGACCATTATAACACGACTAAAAAGCTCGTAACACGTCCTCTTTAACTTTATGTGAAACTTAATCAGCCGTGTTACACTCCCAGTGGGTTCTGTTGGTTACGAAGCGTTTACACTGACTTTAATAGCACAGGGCCAGATTACATGAACATAAAAGAAACACCAGCCGAAATCCTCCTGGTCACTATTATACCTCCGTCTCATAAAATTAAATGAAATTCCACTTCATCCGCTGGTCATAAACACCTCGTCCAAGTCTCAAATGCCACAGCGGCCATCACGGCTCCTCCCCCCTCCGCCGCCGCCCCGCTACTCGTCTTTTACATCCAAAGTTTTATATGTCACAAAATGTCTCCCAAATTAAAGGTGAAAAGTCCACTTGAGTTGTTAATTAGTAAATGGTTTAAGTTGGTCCAGTGTGAGGAGGAGATCTTAGTTTCTACGCTGAGTGGGATCCATAATAGAACACTGCTACTACTACACAAAAAAATATAAATTTGACTTTACTGTTTCATACAATTCTATGTTGGAGCAAAGCAAATAAATTCTTAATATTTACGTTCATTTACCATCAAATATTTAGATAAAAAAATGTGCCATGTTATAATTTTTATTCTATTTTTCTTTCTACTTCTTTTATTTTATTTGTTCATGTACAACTACCACCACTTCTACCAAAACTACAATACCAATGTACATACTAATCTAAAATTACAACATATATCTTTGAATAGTAAATCTCACTAAAACTGCTCCTGTTCAAAATAAGGAAATAATATATTAACTATAATAATATTAATATTACTATTTACTACATGATGTTAAGATGCTAATTAAAAGTAGTGCTGTCAAACCACTAAAAATATTTATCAGATTAAGCAGATTTTTGAACTATGATTAATCATTATTAATCACATTGTAAATTAAATTATGTTGTAAATTAAACTTTCTGATTTGAAGGATTTAACTGGGCCTTACTGTGACAGATACAGAGTTGGCCTGGTGTTTTCTACTGTAGTGTTCTGAAGAAGTTTGGTGAAATGTTTGGTCCATTTTACTCATTTAAACCAGGAGTAAACCAGGACTAAACCAAGACTAAACCAGGACTAAACCAAGACTAAACCAGAACTAAACCAGTTCTAAACCAGTTCTAAACCTGGTCTAAACCAGGACTAAACCAGGACTAAACAGGAATAAACCAGGACCAAACCAGGACTAAACCAGATCTAAACCACGACTAAACTAAGACTAAACCAGGTCTAAACCAGGACTAAACCAAGACAAAACCAGGAATAAACCAGGTCTAAACCAGGACCTAACCAGGACTAAACCAGATCTAAACCACAACTAAACTAAGACTAAACCAGAACTAAACCAGTTCTAAACCTGGTCTAAACCAGGTCTAAACCAGGACTAAACCAGGACTAAACCAGGACTAAACCAGGACTAAACAGGAATAAACCAGGACCAAACCAGGACTAAACCAGATGTAAACCACGACTAAACTAAGACTAAACCAGGTCTAAACCAGGACTAAACCAGGACTAAACCAAGACTAAACCAGGACTAAACCAGGACTAAACCAGGACTAAACCAGATCTAAACCAGGACTAAACCAGGTCTAAACCAGGACTAAACCAGGTCTAAACCAGGACTAAAGCAGGACTAAACCCGGACTAAACCAGGACAAACCAGGGAATCAGAGTTTGTTTTCCGTGACTGAAAGGGGTTTATTCTGCACTTTTCTCCTTTAATGTAAATTTTATGATGATTATTTATGTTTTGATTTGTTGTATTGTCATTTTAACGTCTTTCTTTTCCTGTAAAGCACTTTGAATTACTTTGTGTACAAATTGCGCTTTACAAATAAACTTGCCTTAGCTTTGTCACTCATCCACTTGAGGAAGACTGATGAAGAGGACTGATGGACTCATGTGTAAATATAACCTTGTTTTATCCGCACCGCTCTGAGCACGGCGTTCCTCCTCGTGTCAGGTAAACTGGTCACAGTGTGTGTGTTTTTGTGTGTGTGTGTGTGTGTAATCTGCGTTAATTTGTGTCTGATGCGTCAATATGTTTTGATTAACGACATGCTTTAACGCGTTAACGTTGACGGCCCTAATTAAAAGTTAAAGTTAGCCTGGAGCCCTGACTGTTAATAGCCCCGCTCTCCGTTTACGCGCTGCATTATTTGCTAGCGTTGCTTACGTCAACGTTAATACTCGTCCGCTACTGAAAAACGGATCGAATTACTGTAGCAACACAACGCCACATAAACATATTTTTAAAAAAGATCGAAAGGCTTATGAAAACACTAATTAAAAGTTTACAATTCGCCCGGTGTCTTGAACCGGCATGTGGCGCAGCGTTAGCCGTTAGCCTTAGCCTCCTCAGAGCAGAGTGCGTGGGCTAGCAACACAGATGCCGTCGGAGAGTGTGAGAAAATGCACATACGCCGTGCAGCTTGGGCTCCTTTTATGACTTTTCTTTGGCACAGGATTTACGTGTTGGTGTTGGATTTACGCTAGCCTCAGAGGTGCGCCCCTCCACAGCCCTGACCCGTAACACCAGGTCACACAGGTACTAATAAACAAAAAAGTGCGTGACCTTTGAGAGTAAATACAGTCAACAGTCAAATATTAAACTTTTTCCTGTTATTTTAGCTTCAACAATGTAAACAAATACGTAAAATATACTAGTACTAACATTTTAATTCCAAAAACGTAATAGTACTACTGCATTTCAGAGTACTACTACACAGTGCTGAAATTTATGCCAACGTACTACAAGGAGAAGGAGGTGGGAATCGGCTCCTAATACCTCATTAGGCACCGCAATTTTCCAACTAGGAAATCCGTGAACGTGAAGCTTTTATTAAGTTGTTTTAGATCAATATTGTAATTTAAAATGTCCAAAATGCAAAGTAATGATCCGCTGGTTGTGGAGGTTAGCGGAGGTTACACTTGCCAGGTGAGATTTTCGTGTACCGTCTAATCTCGGCTTTCCTTCTGTTTTTCCTTCTTCTCGCAATCCGCCTCTCCACGGTTCTCTACTCCTCTGCAGCGAGGGAAGAGTACTCTACACTGAACACTTTGTTAGGCCAGTGATGACGATCTGAGGACATGCTGCGTTCACACACATCAAACTACGACTAAACCTGAAACTACAGTGGTCCCTCGTTTATCGCGGGGGTCACGTTCTAAAAATAACCCGCAATAGGCGAAATCCGTGAAGTATCAGCTTTATTTTTCACAATTATTCTCTATGTTTTTGTTTGTAAAAACCCTCACCACACACTTTATACACTTTTCTCACACAGGCGTTAACATTTTCTCACATTTCTCTCTCGTTTAAACTCTCTCAAAGTTCAAACCTTCGTAGGCGTCTTTGTCGGTGCAGAACGTTTCATCGACGTTGTGGGTTTTGTCGGGGAGAAAACAAATTGCAAACGCACAGCACTTCAGAGTCACACTGAGATCCGACGTTTATGTAAATTTGTCTGAACACATTCTGTACTGGACAGGAGACACGGCACAGAGGAGACTGATGGACAATGGTCTACAGTCCAACAGCCAATCAGGACGCACGACACAATGGTCTACAGTCCAACAGCCAATCAGGACGCACGACACAATGGTCTACAGTCCAACAGCCAATCAGGACGCACAACACAATGCACGATCAACATCAGCACTGCACCATCATCGAAGCAAAGACAAGGCTTGAACCAATGAGCTTACAGTTAAGGGGTAAATACTTTTAAAAGACCTATTGTGCTTGTGTGTCTCTATACTTATAATCTCTGCCACTCGTGGATCATTATGTTATAATTTGCACATTTTAAATCACAATATTCATCTAAAACGCGTTAATAAAAGAAGCAAATCCGCTGACTTTCGCGTTAGAAAACTGCAGTGTCCAATGGGAGACGACGTCGCCGTAAACGTCATCGCCACAAAGAGCCGTGGAGCTGCTGGCGCCCCCTATGGACAGCTGCACGTCACACTAATGAGCAGCCTTTTTTTTTTTTTCATTTGTACTAAAATGACTATGCGACACTGGCTAATCATACGAGTATCGCAGATTAAGAAAATAAAATTGGAGAACGAAGTGCGTACGTCACAGTGGGCGTGTCCCAGTGGCGAAAACGAGGATTGATCGGCAAAATGGCGTCTCGAAAATAAGAGAAGAGGAACCAACTATAACACGGTGAAAAGCTCTGAAAAGCCGATTTTGCAGAACAGTTAAGCTTTAACAATATACACCACATTTCATTTAAAACTAAATAATAAAAGGAACAAACTAAAACCATTTATGAACGTTTGCTGCCCCCTAGTGGCTGAAGATAGTAATTTATGTTGTAGTTTTTTCCAATTTAATTACATTTCTGGACAAAAAAAAACCCCAAAAACTAAAACAAAAAAAAAAACACTTGTATATTGTAATTTGGTGATTCACGATTATATGTCAAATTAAATATTGCCAGATTTGTGACACAAATGCAAACAAGACAATAAAATAAGACGATCCTGTTGTTGACCTGAAAACCAACTTCTCCCAAAACTCCCAGACTTTTAAAAAAAATCAGCAAGGCTTGGTTACACACAGGAGAGGGAATACACGGAATTACTGAAGCATTTACCCAGGAACTAAGCCTCTGAAGTTAAGCCCAACTTTACCCAACACATTCACTATTTCATCTCTCTCTTTTCCTCCACTTTCTCCCACCTCTCCAATTCTCCCGGGAGCTAAAACAATCTATCAGTTGAGTGGTCTGCTTTAAAAACCCTGATTTTCTACGGCACGCACCAACACATATCCAAATCTCCGGTGACCTGCGTTACACCGAGTAGAAAAACAATCGTATTTCCGAGGAGTTTGAGGAATAACGGGAGAGGAAGACGCATTCGGGAGCTGAGGAATAATTAACTTAATCAACAGCATAATTTAGAGCTGCGGGCCGTAGCTATAGCATGAATTCAATAGGGAACGGCGCGCTGCTGTTTCGCTGTTGTATCGTGTACTTAAAGTCCACCCACTGTTTTTAATGTAACCTACAGCAAAGTCGTTTTTCTAAGTCAGACAGGTCGGGTTCGCGAAACATCACAATCGAGTTTTCAAGGAATCACTGTAGTTTAAAACAGAGTTGGAGGATGGGTCGGAACGCCATGGTGGAATTTGCGGTTTAACTGTCAGATCGTAGATGTGTTGACCTTGTTTGCGGTTAATATCTCCGTAATTACTGAGCACATCCACTCGAAACAAAAACTGGCATGAAGTTTAATGCTTTCTATGTCAGTATAAATAAACAAAAGTGATTTATTTTAAAGTGGTGCCATTACTCAACCCAAGATCAGATTGTCGTCAGTTTAAAGAACTTTAAGATATTGGATTACCACGGTAAAATGCCACGTTTTTATGTAGCTTTTCCACCTTCAAGTCACACTCAAAGCACTTTACATCAAGGAGACACTGGGGGCGAGGTGGGTTAAGTGTCTTGCCCAAGGACATAACATAATTCATCTGTGGGGGCTGGAATTGCACCGTCAACGTGTGGGTCAATCAACCTAACCGCTCTACCAATGATGCACCAATATAACCAGATATTGGGGGTGATGTGGGTTAAATGTATTGCTCAAGGACACAACAACAAAAACAACAATCATCTGTGGGAGCTGGAATCGCACCACCAACCTGTGGATCAATGGATCTAACTGCTCTACCAATGATGCACCAATGTACGCAGACACTGGGGGAGAGGTGGGTTAAGTGTCTTGCCCAAGGACAGAACAACAACATTCATCTGTGGGAGCTGGAATCGAACCACCAACCTCTGGGCCAATAAATCTCACCTCTAAAGCCTCTAAAGCTAAGCCCAATGATGAACAGCGCTTTCAACCTTAAAGCAACAGCGTGTAACTTTCTGGAGATGGCACGTTATCTGCACGAGTCCATGAAAATAGAAAAGTTAAAGACGTAGTTCGGAACATTCTCCACGGAGCTCGATCCCTAAATAAGTCAGGTTTGCGAAGATCCAAGTCCATTCTCAGTAGAACACGTGATTTTCAATACGCCAACCAATGACGTTTACGACTAGCGCAGGTTTCGAATCGCCAACCTTTCGGATCAGTGGGAAAACGCTCTACCGACTGAGCCACTGTCGCATTATTGGTAGTTGGTCATAAATTTCAACATTTGTAGATTATTTTTCGGAATATTTCAAAACCATTCGAGTCATATTTGCCTTCGCCGACCATCTGACATTATGACATCGTTAAATTCTACGACACGAACACAACGTAAACTTGTAATTCTTCACATGTAGCGTAGCCTGTTGCTAACTGCAGTGATGAGCGGCGGTAGCTAAGGACACTTTGGTGCTAATATCTGATCTTGTCATTAGTATTTCTTACATGGCTCGGCTCTGTGCATTTTCAGAACCGTTTAAAAGTTTGGGAACTCAGCAGAAAGTTGGTCCAGCTTCTCGGAGCGGCGGATGTACCGGGAATGTTAGCGAGTTAGAGCAAACCAAGTGCCAAGATTTTGTCAAGAGTTTTACAAAGAATCTTGTGCTAGCAAAAAAAAAAAGAGTAAAAATGTATTTAACTAGACATTTGTTGTGATTGCGGCTTGGATAGCACTTTCAACCATAAAGCAACAGTGTGTAACTTTCTGGAGGTGGCACATCATCTGTATAATTCTATGGAAATAGAAGGTTAAAGCCACAGTTTGGAACATTCTCCATGGAAATAGATCAAGTTTGTGGAGAGTCAAGTCCATTCAGAGTAGACGACATGATTTTCAATACAACATCAAAAAACAAAAACATTTTTCTTCAATTTTTAAAAATAAAACACATGGTGGGGTTTTTCTCTATCGTTTACGTTATTTCTGTTGCCAGAGCTGCCCTGAGATTGATTCATAGAAATGTGACTGCCAATTTGAGCAAACAGCCGATCCAAACACATAGATATAGACAAGATCGGTGAAAACAACGGTGTGTGCTCGATACAGTTGGGAGTGAACCGGTAAACCTCTGGCTACAAGGCGACCACTTTACCATCTGAACCACTGTCGCGCTAATAAACTGTTTTCTATACACGCTTTTTATATTCTAAAGTGTCCAAAAGCTGATTAAAATCCTTGAATAAATAATATTACTGGACGTTTGTGTAATCTCTCAGTCATCCAGGCCCTACTCACCCTTTAATGGCCCTACTATTGTTCTCTTTTTTTGTCCAGTTGACAGATTTAAACTCCGTCTTTCGCAATCAATATTAACAGACCTTTAAACAAACTTAGAAGAATATCAATAAGACAATACACAAGAGAGAGCCGCTTCTCCCACACAGGCGGCTAACGCTAACACAAGCGCTAGACATCCCCTTTAACAATTTAACATCTGCAGACAATATGGGCCTATTACCTTTAACCAATTCCCTTAATACATGCTCTCCACTCTTCACATTAGCATTTATCACATCCTCTCGCTGCATTATCACAACCGTTTTAAAGTTTTCGGACGGGAAGTTTTGGAAGTTGGACTGGCCACTTTGAAGAGAATACATAACCACAAGTGTTGGCACGAATTCCACCAAACGTCCGGACTTTTTAGCTCCGAAGCTTAACTCGCGCATTAGTCTGTGCGTCTCCGGAGGAAGAGAAAAGTTGCAGATGTTAGCTTAAGTTTAGCGCAGATGTCAACGCTTTGGAAATGTTATTGCTTTGCCGGAATGTTTCGCAGAATGACATTAATCTTACATATCGTTTATTTATTCAATTGTGGGTTTTTTAAGTGAAAAACAAAACAAATAAAAAGCAAAGAAAGAAAAGTATCTGCATTTAGCTGGCTTGCCACTCCACAGATTTGAACTATAACTTGGCCTGTTTGTCTTTAATGGCATATACTGAAATTGAAAACAGCCATTATCTCCAGTTTCAACCTTTAATGGCCCTTCTAATGTTCTTTTTTGTTGTCTAGTTGAGATTTAAACTTTGTCTTTTGCTATGAATATTAATGGACCTTTAAACAAACTTACAATCAGCATTGTCTCCAGTTTCAGCCTTTAATAGCCCTATTCAACCTTTAATGGCCCTCCTAATGTTCTCTTTTGTTGCTCAGTTGACAGATTTAAACTTAGTCTTTTGCTATCAATATTAACTGACCTTTAAACAAACTTACAATGAGTGAATCAGTGCATCTTTACATCTGTCTTAAAATAAAAAAACTTTGAAAAACTTTGAAAACAGAACCACAAACTTTGGCACGAATTCCACCAAACGTCCGGACTTTTTAGCTCTGAAGCTTAACTCGCCACTGTACACGACTCAAATTGCCAGAATGTTTCGCAGAATGGCATTAATCTTATATATCTTTTATTTATTCAATTGCGGGTTTTTTAATTGATAAACAAAATAAACAAAAAGCATAAAAAAATAAAAGTATCTGCATTTAGCTGGCTTGCCACTCCACAGATTTGATCAACAACTTGGCCTGTTTGTCTTTAATGGCATATACTGAAATTGTAAACAGATATTGTCTCCAGTTTCATCCTTTAATGGCCCTATTCAACCTTTAATGGCCCTATTCAACCTTTAATGGCCCTCCTATTATTCTCTTTTCTTTTCTCTTCTTCTTGACAGATTTAAACTCCGTCTTTTGCCATCAATATTAACAGACCTTTAAACAAACTTACAATCAGTTCATCTTTACATCTGTCTTAAAATAAAAAAATAAAAAAACTTTGAAAAACTTTAAAAACAGAACCACAAACGTTGGCGCGAATTCCACCAGACGTCCGGACTTTTTAGCTCCGAAGCTTAACTCGCGCATTAGTCTGTGCGTCTCCAGAGGGAAAAGTTACAGATGTTAGCTTTAGTTTAGCACAGATGTTAGCGCTTTGGGCACTGATTTCATTCCCCGTACGATTATAGTTTCTCATTAGAGTGAGACATGGCCATTGAGCGTCTTCCTGTAGCATCTGCTGTGTTTACACTGGGACTCATTGATAATGCATTAATTCCATGACTCGGTGAAGAAAAACACATCGACTTTGGACCAGGGCGATTCATCTCTCGATAACGGATCATGTGTGACCTGCCCGCAACGCACAAAACAGTTCAATAGTTAGCGTAGCTTGATGTCGGCCGCGGTTTAAGTAACATTTCCAAGGACACGAAGCTGAAACTCCATCAGAAAAGTCACGTTTTGCATCTTAAAAACAACAAAAACATTACGTAAATCAGGAAGGAGCACAGCAACAATTCACTGAAATCTTTTAGAAGAGCAGGCAGAACATTTAGCGACATTTTATATAAACGGATAAAAAGAAAATGTAGTAAATATTATAGACCTGAGTTTTATGGTTTATTCATGTTTAATTGTAACGAGCTCATAGATGTTTAATGCAGACAGACTTATTTATGAGCAGGAAGCAAGAAGCACGTCGTCTGTAAAACACATCTGGCGTGAAAATAAATCAAATAATGAGTAAATGTGATAAATATAATACATTTCTCTCAGTGGCCTCTCTCATTATTCAAAAATGTTTTACTTAAACATGCTCCGAGTGTGTTCTCCTCCTCTATCTTAAATCAGACGATGTAGTGAGCAGCAGAAGTTAGCGCCTGATGCTAACACACTCATCTCTTCAGCTTCACTTTTATCACAGAAACTTCAGCCTCTGCCCTCGTCCACTGCAGGGACACGGCGAGGAGTGAGTTTACAGAGGTCGCCGTGTGTGTGCGTTTTACTAAAGCCGCTCTTAAAGCGCAACACAAAACTTCAGTGATTAAAAAAAGTGGCGGAGGAAGCGAGGGGAGAGCGGCGCGGCGTCGTGTCGAGTGTGAGAAGCTTTTTATTGGAGCGAAAAGGTGGAACTGAAGCTTCGGGCGAATCCTGGACGGATACGAGAGACGACTGCAGGTCACACACACGCAGAGAAATGACACACAGCACTGACCACAACTGCAGGGACACACACACACACCACACACAAACACACACACAGCACTGACCACTACTGCAGGGACACATACACACACACGCCACACACATAAACACACACGCCACACACATAAACACACACACCACACACATAAACACACGCCACACACATAAACACACATAAACACACACACCACACACATAAACACACACACAGCACTGACCACTACTGCAGGAACACAAACACACACACCACACACATAAACACACACATAAACACACACACCACACACATAAACACACACACAGCACTGACCACTGCAGGAACACATACACACACATAAAAAACACACACAACACACACATACATCCCACATGCACACACACACACACACACACACATAAAAAACACACATGCACACAGCACTGACCACCAATGTTCCCTCAAATTTTTCACGAGTCTGAGCAAACACACAATGATGCTATTGGTAAGTATAAATATTTAATTTTAACTATGGCAAAACATGAACTTCAACCAAACCAAGACAACTGTAAACTCCAATGTTGAAAACACACTTAACATTTTTATGATAAAGCTCTGACTTGTGTTATGAGTATAAGTCATTGTGTGAAGCTTTGTGCACTGAGTGAGATTGTCCTGTGTCTGGGAGACAGTCTCTTCTTCAGTTTATGACACGATCATTTGATGTTTACAACAATAAACTAGTGACAGTCAACGACCAACACACACAGAGGAATCTGTATCTGCACAGCTGCTCTATTACTGTACATTTATATATTATATCAACACACAATATATAATGTGTATTTGTATATAAAATATATTCAAAACGAGTGGCATGGGTCAAAATAAATATATATTTACAAACCACACACTGCAAACAGTGAACAAACACACACACACTTCAAAATGTAAACAAACACACACTGGAAACTAAGAACATGATTGTACAGTGTGACAGTCATTCTGCTACAGTGGCTCAGAGGTTGGAGGATCGAGTCTCGCTCGGACCAACTTCTGTCAGTGTCCTTAGTTCTGTCATTGTGTCCTTAGGCAAGACACTTCGCCCAAGTGATGTGTGATGGTCGGGAGGGCGCAGATTAGCATTATCTAATGCTAATGATTACACATGATACACATTTGACCCACAATTAAGTCAATAGCAGAATAAACCACACTTACCGACCAGGAACAGCATCCAGTCCATCAGCACATAATGTCCTCTGCTCCTGAGTCCATCATGAGATCTTCACTCGGTTCCACGAACCGCTCCGGGTCCAGATGTCTCTAGTTTAACTTGTACAAACATCCACAGTGTCCTCGGTCAAGTACTTCCTTTGTTTTGTCCGTTTCGTCATGTTTAAAACGCAAAACTGCTACAAAACAGTGCGTAACAGTGCGCCCGAGGGCGGGCTGTGGGAACGTTATGAGGTTAAACACTTAGCGTCATTAGCGTCATTAGCATCATTAGCATCATTAGCAACACTGATAGCGGCGCACGAGGACGCCTGTCAATGACGTAGATAACCTGCGCAGATACGTATGTGAATCACATAATTGTCTGGAGCAGCTCGTCCCCGGTCACACTCACGGACTCACACTGAAAAATAGCGCAGAATTAATTGTTGCGTGTTTATTTTATTTTCAATTCCGGCTCGATTTTTTTGTGCGCAGCGCAGATTTTCTGTTCGCGGAGACTGTGTCAGCAGTGCGCAATTGCGCATGCGCGCAGTTTGGAGGGAGCAGCGCTGACCACTGCTGCAGGAACACACACCCACACAACACGCACACACAAACACAGACACACAACACGCATGCACACACACACAGCACACACAAAACACACACACCTGACCACCCCTGCAGGAACACATACACAAACATAAGAAACACACCACACACATACATATACATCGCACATCCACAAACACACATAAAAACACACACACATACACTCCACACGCACGCATAAAAAACATACACGCGTGCACACACACACAGCACTGACCACTGCTGCGGACACACACACATAAACACACACACTACAACACACCACATGCACGCACACACACTAAACGCACACACAGATACACACACAGCACTAATCACTGCTGCAGAAACACACACACACAAAGACACACACAAAGACACACACAGAGACACACAGCAAATTGCCTTAGAAAACACACACAACAAATGCGCACCCCACACACATACACGCACACACACAGCACTAATCACTGCTGTAGAAATACACACACACATAAACACACACACACTCTGCTCAGTCGTGTGCGGTGGCAGGAGGGCGGGGCTGAGGGCAGAGCAGTGCGACTCGTTTAAATGACTCAAATACATTTAATTCAAATACTAAGAGTCTCCTGTGACTTTATCCAGACCTCACATAAACATCTACAAAAATCTGGTCACACACACACACGAGAGCATGAAAAAAACTCACACCGATGCCAGAAATAGGGACAAAACCCATTTGGTGTGAGTCTGGAGCCCTGTAAACGTAGCGACTCTGACAGAAGAACACTAAACCGCCGCTGCCGTACGGGGACGGCGCTGCGTTCAAGGTGTTCTCTGCCACAAATTACTCCACACATGAATCCATTTTCTCCCACATAATTCGGGGGCAGTGAAGTCATCATGTGGGGGAGGTGGCTCTTTTCCAGTTCAGGGCCAAACACTGGTACAGCTGTGAGCGCCGCAGACGTGGGCTCCGGAGCAGGTGAGGCGGAGAGAGAGCGAGCGGGACACTGGGAGCGGGACACTGGGAGCGGGTCCAGTCGGCCGCGAGCGCCAAATGGCCTCCCTGTATTGACTCAAATTGGTCAGGCAGATCCATGATGTCCTCTGCATATTGAATTAGCTCAGAACGCCGTGTAACGCAAGTAAACTGCGGCGGGAATCAGACCACGTGACCGGCGCCGACTGCGAGCGAGAAGATTATCGTGTTAAAGCTGCATCACGGAACATTTCTGACGCAGGATCTCCCACTTACTATATGTTTTTTTATTGTGATTTTAATGTCTTTAAAGCAGTTTGAATGACTTTTGTGTACAGACTGTGTTACAAAAAATAAACCAGTGTTTTATCTCCATGGAAACGTTGTCGCTTTGCTGGAATGTTTCGCAGTACGGCATTAATCTTATATATATTCCACCTCTTGTATTTTCCTGAGTATAAGTCGCACTTTTTTTTCTTTTCATAGTTTGGCCGGGGGTGCGACTTAAACTCAGATGCAATTTATATGTTTTTTTCTTCATTATTATGCATTTTTTGGCTGGTGCGACTTATACTCCAGTGCGACTTATACTCCTACAAATACTCCCAGTACTGCAATAGTAGTACTAACTTATATGTGGAATACAAGTTGCATCCGAGTATGTCATTTCACATCCTGATTGGCTGTTGGACTGTAGACCATTGTGTCCTGCGTCCTGATTGGCTGTTGGACTGTAGACCATTGTGTTGTGCGTCCTGATTGGCTGTTGGACTGTAGACCATTGTGTCCTGCGTCCTGATTGGCTGTTGGACTGTAGACCATTGTGTCCTGCGTCCTGATTGGCTGTTGGACTGTAGACCATTGTGTTCTGCGTCCTGATTGGCTGTTGGACTGTAGACCATTGTCCATCAGTCTCCTCTGTGCCGTGTCTCCTGTCCAGTACAGAATGTGTTCAGACAAATTTACATAAACGTTGGATCGCGGTGTGACTCTGAAGTGCTGTACGTTTGCAATTTGTTTTCTCCCCGACAAAACCCACATGTCGATGAAACGTTCTGCACCGACAAAGACGCCTACGGTCGCACCCAAAAGGTCGAGGGAGACGCTAAAAGTCGGACTTGTGGACGCGCTGAGGGAAGGTAGGAGTTACGCGACTGTAGGGGGCGCCATTATGGAATAAATAAATCTTCAGTTCGTCACATAAAGAAGGAAGAAAATAACAGAAGAACATTACATTGGATACCAACATCATCCGTGCAAAAGCTAAAACTTTTTACGAAACCTGTATAATAATCTTAAAAAATAAAGCTTTCTACTTCGCGGATTTCGCCTATTGTGGGTTATTTTGGGAACGTAACCGATGCAATAAACGATGTATTCAATCGCAGACGTATATATTGAAAAACAAATCAATTTTTTAAAAACTACAACAAAAAACATCTCCATTTAGCTGGCTCGCCACTCCACAGATTTTAACAATACAATAACTCAGCCTGGTTCTCTTTAATGGAGCATAAAACAACATTCAAAGCAAAGTAATAACATCTCAGGTTTTTTTGGACCCTACGCCAAAAATTTCCATGGTTCACGTTTACATCCGGCTTCAAAAAGTCGAAAAACGTAAACCGATTTTTGATTTAAGTGAACGATAAGAACATAAGATCCTTCTATTGTTAAAAAGCCGTCTTCAAAGTCAGCGCATTAGGGCCATTACCGTTTGTATTGGTTTAATGGAGTGTAAATGGGACTGGTCCACAGAGCTCATGTCATCTCACATCAAGGACGCACAATATGGAAAGTGCAGTTCCACTATTAAACCGTAATGCCTTAACTCCTTGAAAAACGGCGCACTATTTTAAGTATAACAAAGGCCTCCTCTTCTTCTTTAGCCATTCTGTTTGTCAAAAGTAAAAAAGAAAAATCCAATGGGACTAAATGGTGAGTGCCTAAGAGCTAAACTGTTTCACACTGTGTGCCCAAGCTAAGCACTTATAAAATATTCAATGTTTAAATTCCCCACTGCTAACTTTGGCTCGGGCTCTTTCAAAAAACTGCTGACTCTCGCTGAGGAAGACGGCGCCGCTGGATGGAAAACTACATTGTAGCCGTATTAAACGTGTATTTATTTAGACGTATCGCTAATCCTGTTGGTAGATTGCTAATTATAATGATAAGCGGTCACATTTTTATACAGCGTCTTTCTAGTTTCAAGGCGTTCACAAGGAATTACTCAACCATTCACGCACAGATTTATACGCAGACACTGGGGCTAAGTGTCTTGCCCGAGGACACAACGGCAGGAATCGTGTGGGAGCTGGAATTTTTATACAGGAGGACCCAATTAGAGCACTTGGGCGCCCAGTTTAAAATGCAATACAAACAGAAAAAAAATCTAGAAAAAAGTTTGTATAAAACAGGGGTGTCCAAACTATGGCCCTGGGGCCAAATGCGGCCCTCGGACCAGTTTTTATTGGCCCTCAGGCTTTCATTTGAACTGGCCCAACTGATCATAATCAGTACTTTTTACTGCAAATTTGAGTAATCCACCAATAAAACCTAAATAACATCACACTGCGTTGTCATACAGACCTAATATTAATATTTCAAGCTTTATTTACTGCCACCACTCGTCTGTGTCGCTCCGTGTCGAAGATTTTTCAAGATATGGCCCTCGGTGAAAAGAGTTTGGGCACCTCTGATATGAAACATTAAAAACAGGAGCAGGTGTGTGTATAAATGGACTTGCTCCTCCACCATTAATGGATTTTATAAGTAAAAAAACGACTGACCGAGTTAATACCCGAGCACTGACCAGAGGAGACTGTGACGTACAGAGACGCAGGACCAAATTTGGCCAAATGGTGACGTCTGTCAGAGGATCACAGTCATGGAACACATTACCGGCACATGTCAGGAACTGTGGGTCCTTTTCAACCTTCAAGAACACTCTGAAACATTGGTTGAAAAATAGTCAAACATGCTCACACGTGTAGATTATTTTTTTCTTGGGGCATCTTAAACTCAGAATATGGTCTATTGTGGTTCACTTGTCGTCATGTGTATGTCACTTTTGTCTCATCTGTGTGTTTCTCTAAATGTTCTGTTTTTGACCTGCCTTAGGACAACGGATGTAAGCATATTTACATTGATGCTGTTTGTTGACATGTTGATTAATATGCACTGTCCTAATTAAAATAAATAAATAAATAAAATAAAAGTTTGTTACCAGATTATTAAACTGCGACTGTGTCATTGACGTATACAGTTTTGCTTTTCTTTGTAGTGTTTTCCCTTTTTGTGAAGTAAAACAGCTAAAAGCCTCTTTACCGTCTCAGTTTTGGTGCGGCTCGTCCTTACGCAGTCATGTGATCTGGTATTAAATGTTTCGTTAGCAATGATTAACAAACAGATGAGGTGTTCTGGCATTTTTTGAAGTCGTCCCTTATAGATAAACGTCATACATTGCTGTTCTCTTCTAAAAGACAGTGACGGCCAACCTACTTTTTCCATAGGGACCACGGCGATGAGTTTCAAATCCGTCCCCTGTAATAAAACGAACGCCGGCGTGAAAGAGAAGATCCAGCGGTTTCGAAGTAGAGGCTGAAGTCTGCCCCGTACACCAAATCCCCATAATCCAAACGTCACACAAAACGTCACACAGGAGAGAGTCAGTCGGTCTCGTCCTCGCACGGTTCTTCTTAAAGTTCATAACCGAAAATGTCTCACACAAATAAGTCAAACCAAACAAACTCAGCATTTTATTAGCAAAGGCTCAAATTTCTTTAAACCCGTCTTTATCCAGTTGGCGTTAAAAGTCGACGAGAGCGCGACCTCGGAGCACGGCTCGGGTCTACTGCCATCTTCTGGTCAAATATAATACTCCTTGTACATGTTTATTTTACACTGGTCCACGCAATTATTTTTATTCCAGAGGCTTGCGGGCCAGTGGAAATTTGCACACGGGCCGCAACTGGCTCCCGGGTATACCTGATCTACAGTATCTCTATGGAAACAAGCCAAAACACCCTTGAGATACAGGTCAAATCTGTGGAGAGGCGATCCCGCTCAGCTCACAATGAGAATACAGGGTTTTTTTAATATAAACAGCTGTATTTGAATTAATCCAAGACACATCTGTTTAACGCCGTAGTGTGAAACATCCCAAACAAAGCAATAACGTCTCCATGGAGCCAAACGGGTAGCAGAAAATGTACACAATGCAGCTTTAAATAAATCTGCGACGTGTTCTATAGCTCTTTCACAGTGTGGATGTAGTGACAGCTTTGTGCAATAGATTCCAGTTCATAAGGCAGAGCTAAAATGAAGTATGTAATTGGTAGCGTTGTAGATCTTTGCAGACTCATAACTGTGAGTCTAATGGCTTGTGATACAGAGAATGCTCGATTTTTAATATAAATGTAAATGCATAAGTTGTGATGTGTGTTGTGAGACTGGTTTGGGAGATAACAGTGGGAGCTTAGGGCAGAGCGGCGGTGCGGCGGAGGAACTAATGGAGAGCGAAGTTTAGCAGATGTGGTGTGGAATGTGAATACAGATGCAGAGGAAGCGGGAACAAAGACTTAACGGCTGGAGTTTGGAACGCTAAACTCCAAGCTGCTCGTGGCAACCTTCACATTTCGTCATTACTAGAAGTTATTTTGGAAAACAACGTGCAAAAGTTCAAGTTTGCTGTTTAATGCTGCAGGATTAGTTAGCGCTGCATGCTAGCGGTCCTAAAAAATGTGATATAATGCTTAGCAAAAGGTGAAATTTAACCCTGGAGAACCCAAGAACCCTTTTCTATGCTATAAGTTGAACACTGAACACCGAAATATCTACTTTTTTTTAACCCTTTGTTCGATAATTTAGGATCAGGGTCAAATTTGACCCATTGGGCTTGCTAATTTATCCAAAAAGAATATAAAACATACTTCTAGACATTCTGCAAGCTATTACTTAAAAGACTAACCAAAAAAAAACACAATGTTTACCATTTTTTGATGATTTTGTTTGGGTAGTTTTCCATCTCAACAGGTCAGCCATCTTTTCACTACCGCTCTGGCTCATTTAAGTTCAATATTCATCCACTAGGTGTCTCTACGCAGGGGCCAAAAGTGACACGCTGGACTTTTTTTTATTGAAATTTGACATATTTTCTTTTGTTAATTACTGTAACTGCAGCCAAATTTGATCCCGTGGGTTCTCCAGGGTTAAATCTGTTAAGTGGACAAATCGTTGTAGGAGAGGAGAGAATTGTAGATCCTCAAAACAAACAGGAACAAAGAGAACAATAGACCCTATTCAACCTGCCATTACGGGTTGAATAGGGTCGTTAAGGCTGAAACTCAAGACGATAGCTGTTTACAGTTTCAGTGTGGTTAGCTCCTCCCTTCAGACACGTATAAGACAGTGTCCAGCAGTGAATCTGACCACAACTGAAGAAGTGGCTTGGACGAGCAGCGAAACGTCTTCACTTCTGCAACGACTTGTCCAGTTGACAGATTTAAATTTCGTCTTTTGCGATGGCTCAGACCTGGACGACTGAGGGATTATACAGACGTGCTATAATGCTGTTAGCTCATGTCAAAACCTTAAAAATATAAAATAACAGAGAAAAAAAGTCTGGTTTATTGAATCATTTGTGCGCACGATCGTCAAAGAGCTGTTGTCCCTGTAGCGTCGTCTCACAAATGAACATACATACAGTGTGTTTATACCATCAAAACAATCGTACCAGTTTAGTCTAGTGCAATTGGCTAGAGGCCGCTGGACGCACAAACATGAGATACACCCGAGCGTCACGACAGATGGTTTTACGAAGGTTAGGTCAAAGATGCATAACAATACAAGTACAAATTTAGCGTAAAGAAAGCCATAACACTCATCTAAAACAGATCTGAAGTTGTGTTTTGTTTCATTCACACATGTTTAAGTAACTCTTTATTATTAGTCTGTACATCTCCAAAGCTCAAAATGCTCCGTTCCACCTTGTGATGTCATGGAGTGGTAGTTTTCAAGTTAACAGCGACATTTTACCTTTAAATCAGTAGAAATGGTCAATTCCGACGCTGAAATTATCCACATGATTCGAATAAAGCGGTATGGAGTTGTATTTGCTCCGTCTTTCCCCCCCTCCCTTCTGCGCCTGGAGCTGGGCGGAGACTCTGGCACCGCCCACTACGCACCCGCCTCCACCTCTGGATTTACAAAGGTCCTTGGTCCCTTTAGGATCCCACACACGCTGCCAGATCATCAGTGTATCCTCCGTGATACAGTTTCTGCTCGATTCAGTCTGTTTTTTGTGGTTACGGTCATAGTGCTCGGTTGGTGTTTCTCGTTTTTCGCCAGATCCCGTTTCTTGGACCAACCTTGCACCTCAGCCTCCGACCCAGCTTCCTACAACATGCTCCAACCAACATTCCCATCTTCTTGTTTGTAATAAACTGTTAAATCTTTACTCCGAGTTTGTATCTTTGATCCCCCAGACGTTACGACAGGAGTTTAAAAACACAGCGGAGAGTAGAGCACTTCCTGTATTAGCACGTGACATCACAAGGTGGAACTGAGCGTTTTCCGTTTGACAGAAGAAATCAGCCTAAATGTGCAGGGTTTGCGTGTTATGAAACAAAACACAGCTCCAGGTATGTTTGTGACAGGGAAACGACATAAATCAGAAAACAGCGTAATACGGGCGCTTTAAACAGTGCCCCGCCGTAATCGTAGGCTTACAGAACGTAACGAGAGGAGGCGGAGTTAGTCAGCACTGGCGGCGCGTCCTGCAGCGAGGTACACTTCCCATTATGCTCGGAGCGTCCCGGCCTTATCATGGGGCGATGGTGATTAATGGGAGCACTGAGGTGTTGTGCGCGGAGCAGCGGAGCCAGGAATGATCAATCTTAATGAGCTATCCTCCGTCCCCGCTTTAACTGTGGGGGCATATATTGTACGGTGCTCCTCTCCTTTAAGAGCTGATAACGAGCAGAGGAGGGACGAGGGACGGCGGTTTTCGGTACTCCTCTGTATGATGCATGGGTTTCGCCGGCTGCTGCACGGCTCCCGCTCTTATATAAGGTACAGCAATTACAGTAAAGGTACAATGGCTACAATTTTGGCAATTACAGTAAGAGCAAAAAGGGTCTAAAATAACCTTATTGTTCCACGGAGCTGTGATTGTATAAAGAAGTGGAGTAAGTGAGTGTAACGTCATGTGTCAAAGTCAAGGCCCGGGGACCAAATGCGGCCCGCCATGTCATTTTACGTGGCCCGTGACAAGGTAAAATTTAACCCTCTGATGCATGAATTATAAAAGCCTTGGTCAAGATTTTTTTTCTGAAGTGTTTTTATTCTTCTCAGCACATGAAACAACATTGTGAACTGCCTGTAAAAATGAATTAACTTGTGTTCTATTGTAAATATACAGACACATGTTTCTTTTTATGCTTTGAAAAACATTTCAACATTTTTTGGGGGAAATTTCAACACTGTTTAGGTGCAATGTTTAGGCCCGAATAAGAAAACCAGAGGATATTTACTTGCAGTTACACCAACTGACCACTGAATTGACCTCAATGGAGTGTGGCAGCAGAGAGCACTGTAGAGGCTGATGTGCAGCTCCACCACATAAACCAATGCATTAAAGAGAAAGTTATGTTTTATTAGCTGTCCACTGCAGTGACCGCTGTGCACCAGAGGATTAAACGTATGACTGTCTTAAAATATCAGTTTATCAGGAGTTACGCAGTTACACAGATTGCAAATTTGAGATGAACCATTTTGCTGATGTGGCCCTCAGTGAAATTGAGTTTGACGCCCCTGCTCTAGTCAAATGAAGCTCGTCGAGGCTAACAGTCATAGCCGCAAATTTGGAGCCGAGTTGCATATTTGGAATTCCGATCGTGAGTATCATAGCAACCAAAGAGCCAATCCAGAGCGAGGCTGTTGAAGGTAACGCCCCTTCCCGCCTGCACCACTGGTTTAGCAGGGAGTGGGCGCCTGGCAACGCTGTCAATCAAACCTGTTGCTAACGCTAGCAGGAGGAACCTCGTGGAAAGAAGGCGCCTGATTTGTTCATATCTGGATTTACAGACACAATAGTGAAATAAAAACACCAGGATCATGTAGAGCGGGTTAATACGAACATTTAAGACCAAAATGACGAGTTTGACAGCAGCAGGTACAGAGAGCGGGCGAGTTTTTCAATAGAAAGTGAATTGGAGCCAGAGTCGATGGAGCTGGAAGCGCGCACATGATCACTTCCTATTTGGAACGTGACTACTAGCAAAATTTGGTGAGCATAACTTAAGAATCGTAGGAGCTATTGAAGATTTAAAAGTGTCAGTGACTTTTGTACTTGGTATATTTTCTGGAGTACAAGTCGCACCAGCCAAAAAAATGCATAATAATGAACAAATAAATCATATAAACCGCATCTGAGTATAAGTCGCCCCCAACCAAACTATGAAAAAAAGTGTAGTTACTTTCTACTTCTGCACAACAACAGTAGCGTTAGTCAAAGAAGGTCAAACTGAACTGCCAATTTTTGCCGTTCAAACCTCGTACGATGGATCCAAAGCGTCTGAGATCATCATGTTCCCAGTTCCACCATGATTTCCCTTTAATTGGGGTTTCATTTTGCCTGTAACTCCACTTACCCAGCACCGGTCCCTCTCTGCTCCTCGAAAATGAGACGTTGGCAGTCGATATCATTAGCACGGACCCTGCCAAGGTTACTCCTAAGCATATTAAAGACATCATGTACTTTTTCATTTAGGAGATTCACCTGCTCTCGCTCACTCCTCTGTGGATCGCATACATTTGGTCCTTATTAATAATTTGTACCGTTCCCAGCTCTTGAATCGTAATTTTGTCTGAATTAAGACCCTGCAAGATCTGTGCATTTTCACATCCAAAGTTAAGCCTTATTTGGACACGGGCACGGCGTTAGCTACGGCGATCCAAGCTTGAGGATGATCACAGGACACCACTGAGACGGTAATTAACTTGACGCTACCTTATCCGTCGTCAGCACAAACGGAAGAGTAAGACTAAAACCAAAGATTTTCTGCTATATATGCAAAAAGTGGCGTCGTTCAGGTCCAGTTAAATGAGACTAATCGAGGCTAGCAGTTATAGCGGCAAATTTGGAGCCGGGATCTATATTAGGAAATCTGACCGTGAGTATCGTAGCAACAAGAGAGCCAATCAGGAGCGAGGCTGTTGAAGGTAACGCCCCTTCCCAACACTGTCAGCTGTTTATTGCGAACTCTGATCCGTTTTTGAGTTTTAAAAAGAATAACAAATGTAAAAGAACTCGCCGTAAGGGATGTAAACCAGCTTCTGTTTTTGCTTGGAACAATGAATTTACGGACATTAATTGTAAACATGTTTGGCTTTTAAGATTCGTGAGGTTTGCCTGAAAATCCTACACAGATCTTCCCCGTCAATGCTTTTATTTCAAAATTTCAACACCAACAACATACTTCTGTTTGTGAAAAGAAATCCTGATATAAACCTATAATTTAATGCAAAACATGTAATTTTTGGTGTTTTCGAAAAGTATGTGAAAAAAAAAGAAAAGATATACGTATTGAATCTAATCCTAATCCTCTCAAAATATCATATTAATTGTTGTAAATTTTCCAACCAGAAACCTAAATTTGCTGTATTTAAATCCCCTTTGTCCTCTTATATAATTTCTTTAAACTACATATGTCAAACTCGAGGCCCGTGGGCCAAATGCGGCCCTCCACATCATTTTATGTGGCCCTCGACAGTGTAAATTAAAAGGTATGATGGTCTTAAAATGTCATTTTACCAGGAGACACGCAGTTACACAGCTACATTTTTACATCTAGGCAAATGCATATGCAATATTTGTAACTTGAATAAATAATAAATACAGAAACAATGAATAAACAAGTAAAAAAAAATTAGTTAGATTTATTTTACATCTGGCCTTTTGAGGGCGTCTGTGAAACTGTGTTTGACACCCCTGTTTTAAGCTGTTGTTCAAACCCAAAAGGCCTGAAAACAAAAGCACTTTGCACAGAATTTGGAATTTAAAATGTATGACTATTTATTTTTTATATATTTGGTTAATATTTTTGCACATGCCGTATGAATGTAATGTAATGGAAGACTTAAACCTCTTGCCATTGTTCACTGTTTATATATTTGTAATAAATTTGTAATTTAAAAAAAAAAATTAAAATTAAAAAAAAGCTTAACGGCTAACGGGAGCAACCTCGGGGAAAAAAGCCGCCTGATTTGTCTGTTATTAATGTTTATATCTTGATTTACAGACACAATAGCGAAATAAAAATACAAAGATCACGTAGAGCGGGTTAATACGAACATTTTAACCCTATAGCGTCGGATGCTAACGCTGCCAATAGTCTCGCGTTTGAGGACTTTCCATTACCGTAACTCTGCGACCAACTGTGCATCACGTAAATTCAAACGGCGTCTCAAAGCAGAGGCATGAGGCTCTTTAAATATGTTACTGTCATTACGGTAATGCGCTTACGTCGCCCCTCGCAGACGACCAATCAGAGCGCAGGTGCTACCGGGATTTTACGAGTCAGTTATTCGATGTGGTAAAGGGAAAATAAGGATGGATATGTGAAATACAGGTAGTTACAGAGAAAAGGATGACAGTTTTTCAATAGAAAGTGAATTGGAGCCAGAGTCGATGGAGCTGGAAGCGCGCCCATGCTCACTTCCTGTTTGTAACGCGGCGGCTAGCAGGTTAGCTATGTCCATTTATATAAACAGTCTGGGGTTTAGCTGTGTCCCTCTGCGCTCGGAGTGAACGGGCGAACGAACAGAAGGGTTTGATTAATGCTCGTACGAAGATGAACGATGTCTCAGAAGCGTTCACGATGTGTGTGTGTGTTTTTAATAAGTGCGTTTAACAGATTGTCACGCGCGCTACAAAATCACACGCTCGATTTTTAATTAATATTTATGCATCACTAACAATATTGAGCATTTCATAAGGTACTGTCGACTTAAGGCGGAAATGTGACCGAGAGCAACACAACCTGGGGTTTTAAGGTGGAGAGGTGGAGGAGGGGGGGAGGAGGAGGAGAGAGGGGAGGAGGAGGAGAGAGGGGAGAGGTAGAGGAGAGAGGGGAGGAGGAGGAGAGAGGGGGAGGAGAGAGGGGAGGAGGAGGAGAGAGGGGAGGAGAGGAGAGGGGAGGAGGGAGGAGAGAGGGGAGGAGGAGAGAGGGGAGGAGGAGGAGAGAGGGAAGTAGGGAGGAGAGAAGAAGGAGAGGAGAGAAGAGGGAGAGGAGGGAAGAGGACAAGGAGGAGAGGAAGAGGAAGGAGAGAAGGGGGAGAGGAGGGAGGAGAGAAGAGAAGAGAGAGAGGAGGAAGAGGACAAAGAGGAGAGGGAGGACAGAAGAGGGAGAGGAGGGAGGAGAGGACGGAGGCTTTGATTCACACTCTGGAGGAGATGATCTGGTTTGTGAGGCTCATCTTAAACATACAGGATTTACATGGATCAGTTAAATGTTCAAAGAGTTTTACATCGAGGAACCATCACGATTATCCATTTCCACCGCAGGGGGGACATTTGGGGACTTGTTTCTTATTTTATCTGTAGCAACAAAGCTCATTTTCCATAATTTTGTGAACCAATAGACATTTTTTTCTCCATTTACCAAATTTTATCACTTTAAAATAACTTTTTTTTGGGGTCTGTGCGAGTTTGTACTGTGTGAAACTGTTTTAAAATAATCCTAAACAAACAAACAAACAAACAAACAAATAAACAACAACCAGAACAAAAATCCAAATTATCTCTATTATTGGAAACGGGAAACTATAGGTTATAAATACGCACACTGTACATATGTCTACCGTTTCCATAGCAATTAACAATGCAAAAGAACATATTACTCATTTTTTGAAGCGTAAAAAGTCCTCAAAATGTCGCCTAGAAACAGGAAGTAGAAACCCACGTAGCACCTGCTCATACAGTTTAATACAATGTTTTATTAATAACATTTTACGCTAAAATATTTGACCTAGTTTTACATTTTAATTAGAGTTTTAGGAGTAATTTAAAATACCCTTGGCGTCTATTCAACTGGGAATTTCTGAAACAGGCCTTAAGATCATAACCAAATAAATAAGTCAGAAATGTCCCGCAGTGCAGCTTTAAGATCATAATCATTGTTGCAAAATGAACAGGTGAGTTTTTAAATCCAGGCTCCGGCTCCAGAAGCAAAGGGAGCGACGCCGGGTTAAGTCTAAATAAGGAACGCTTGTGTTGACTGTGGGGAGAAGGTGAAGGAGGTGAGAGAGAGAGAGGAGGAGGAGGAGGGGGGGGGGGGGAGAGGGAGGAAGAGGAGGGGAGAGTGGAGCAAAAAGGGAACGAGGAGGGAAGAGGATGGAAACAGGGAGAAAAAGAAGGTGGAAGTGGGTAGCGGGCGAGGAGGAAGGCGAGAGAGGGGAAAGGAGGAGAGAGAAAAGAGGAGAGTGAGAGGAGGGAGGGAGGGAGGAGGGGAAAGAGGGAGAGGAGGAGGAGGAGGAGGGAGGGGACAGAGGAGAGGAGATAAGGAGAGAGTGGAGGAGGAGGAGGGAAGAGGAGGGAGACAGGCAAAAAGGAAGGGGGAAGAAGATAGGGGAGGAGGAGGAAGGGGAAAGGAGGGGAGAGAAAAGAGAGGGAGAGGAGGGGTAGAGGGGGAAAGAATGGAGGGGAGAAGAGGGAGGAGGAAATGGGGAGGAGGGTGGAAAGGAGTGGGGAGAAAGGGCAGGGGGGAAAGAAAAAAGTAGAGGGGAGGAGGAAGAGGGCAGTGAGAGAGAGAGGAGGGAGAGGAGGATGGAGGACAAGGAGGGTGGAGATGAAGAGGAGGGGAGGATGGAGGAAGAGGAGATGAAGGGGCTTTGTTATAACACAGATCTTATGTGAGGCAGGCGTCCTGATTACACACAGCACAGAGGGTCCCAGGTGAGACGAGTGGAGATCAGGACCAACTACACACACACACACACTGACACACACAGGTACACCCCTATACACGTACACACACACACACACACCCCCACACACACACACAGATACACACACACACACACACCCCCACCCACCCACAGGTACACCCCTATACACGTACACACACACCCCCACACACAGCACCACAACTATACAAGAGTGTGTGTGTGTGTGTGTGTGTATATTTATGTTTGTGTATGTACATATTAGTGCTTGCGTGTAGGGGTGTACCTGTGTGTGTGTGTACCTGTGTGTGTGTGTACCTGTGTGTGTGTGTACCTGTGGGGGTGTGTGTGTGTAGGGGTGTAGGGGTGTGTGTGTATGTGTATATGTGTGTACCTGTGGGGGTGTGTGTGTGTGTGTATACCTACACACTCCACCTCTCCCTCTGCTCCATCAGCCTCTTTGACACTTCTACTTTCCACCAACTAAACAAACTGAACTGAAATAAAATAAAACTAAATAAACTCCATCCAGAGCCCAGTTTGGACAAGTTTGACATCAGCCTCAAGACTGAGCAGCTCTACCTCCATCTCTCTCCCTCGCTCTTCTGTTCTCTTTCCTCTCTCCACCTCTCTTCTTTTTCCTTTCTCTCTCTTCTTTTCTCTTTCCTCTCTCCATCTCTTTTCTCTCTTCTTTTCCCTCTCCATTCCGTCTCTCTCTGTCTCTCTCTCTCTTATTTTCCCTCTCCATCTGTTTCTCTCTGTCTCTCTCTCTTCTTTTCCCTCTCCATCCGTCTCTCTCTCTGTCTCTCTCTTCTTTTCCCTCTCCATCTCTCTCTCTATCTTCTTTTCCCTCTCCATCCGTCTCTCTCTCTCTTTCTCTCTCTCTCTTATTTTCCCTCTCCATCCGTCTCTCTCTCTCTCTTCTTTTCCCTCTCCATCCGTTTCTCTCTCTGTCTCTCTCTCTCTCCTTTTCCCTCTCCATCTGTCTCTCTGTCTCTCTCTCTTCTTTTCCCTCTCCATTCCCTCTCTCTCTGTCTCTCTTATTTTCCCTCTCCATCTGTTTCTCTCTGTCTCTCTCTCTTCTTTTCCCTCTCCATCAGTCTCTCTCTCTCTGTCTCTCTCTTCTTTTCCCTCTCTATCTCTCTCTATCTTCTTTTCCCTCTCCATCCGTCTCTCTCTGTTTCTCTCTTATTTTCCCTCTCCATGTCTCTCTCTTCTTTTCCCTCTCCATCCGTCTCTCTCTCTCTCTGTCTCTCTCTCTCTTCTTTTCCCTCTCCATCCGTCTCTCTCTCGCTCTTCTTTTCCCTCTCCATCCGTCTCTCCCTCTGTCTCTATCTCTCTCTTCTTCCCCCTCTCTTCTCCTCCATCTGAAACATACAGACCTGTGTGTTTCTGGATCTTTTTCCATCTTAAATGTTTTTGTTATTTCTGTTATAAAACTCTTCTTCTATAAAACAGTGAAAATTCAAAAGAAACAGCTCAAACACAACACAAAACTCACACTGCTAACAACACAAACACACAACACACACGACACACACCACACACACACCACACACAACACACACACACGACACACACACATCTCCCACGGCTCCACAAAGCCTCCGTTTGTCGATTCTTATAAAAATATAAACCAAAATAACTTTATCCTCTGTGTTTGGACGAGTTTGGGCCTCACCAAGAGAGGAGAGGCTGAACAGCTCTCTACCTCTCCACCTCTCTCTTCTTTCCCCTCTCCCTCCCTCTCTCCATCTCTCCTTCATTCCCCTCTCTCTCTTCTTTTCCCTCTCTCTCCATCTTTCTCTTCTTTTCTCTCTCTCTCCATCTTTCTCTTCTTTTCCCTCTCTCTCCATCTCTCTCCATCTCTCCTTCATTCCCCTCTCTCTCCATCTGCAGACGGGCCTCACTGGGAGCGGAGAGGCTGAGGCGAGCGGCAGGTGGCCCAGCAGAAGTGCTCTGACCCTGGGTTCATCCTTCACTCTTCACTCCTTTATTTTTAGACCACCGCTGTGTCGCTGCAGCCGGACACGACGGAAATGTGCCAAAAAAAAGAAGAAGTTTGGACAGACGCAGGAGAAAGAGAATAATCTGAAGTTTAAAGGGACGGATTATGTTTTATAGTTTGTGTGTTTGGATGTTTCCTCATCACAAACGTCACACACAAACCTGGAGCTGTGTTTTGTTTCATTCACACAAACCTGCACATTTAGGCTGAGTTCTTCTCTTTTCTGCTTCTTTTCCTCTCTCTCTTTTCCCTCTCTTTCCCTCCCCTATCTCCATCTCTCTCTCTCTTCTTTTCCCTCCCTTTTTCCCTCTCTCTCTGTCTCTCTCTTCTTTCCCCCCTCGCCTTTTTCCCTCTCTTCTTTCCCCTCTGTCCCTCTGCTTTCCCTCTCTCCTACATCTCTCTCCTTTTCCCTCTCTCTCTCGACTCTCTTTCTCTTCTTTCCCACCTCTCCCTCTCTTATTTGACCTCTCTCCATCTTTATCTCTCTCTCTCCCCTCTCATCATCTCTCTCTTCTTTCCCCTCTCCCACTCTCTCCATCTTTCCCCTCTCACACTCTTCTTCCTCCTCTCTCATCTCTATTTTCTCCAACTCTCTCTCTTCTTTCTCCTTTCTTTCTCTTGCCCCCTCTCTTCTTTCCCCTCTCTCCATCTCTTCATTCTTTCTCTTTGCCCCCCTCTCTCCCTCCATCTCTCTCTTCTTCCCCCTCTCTCCCTCGATCTCTCTTCTTCCCTCTCTCTCCCCATCTCCCGCCCTTACTCATTCTCTGCTCTGATGTTTCTTTCCCTTCTCTCTCTTCTCCCCCCTCTATTTTCCCCTCTCTCCCCCCTCTCTCCATCCCTCTCCTTTCTTCCTCTCGCTCTTTCTCTTTCTCTGATGTTTCCACAGTTGTTCTGACAGAGCGTCCGTCCTGTTGTGTCTTGACCAATAGTAGCGCTGCAGTGGGAGGGGGGCGGGGCTTGTGTTGACGGGGGGGAGGGGGCGGGGCTTGTGTTGACGGGGGAGGGTTTTTTTCCGTCACAGAGAAAAACAAAAGGAGGACAGTGAAACGGAGAGAGGGGGCTGAAAAGACGATCATTAAAGACGAATCAGGTAGAAACTTTAAGTAATTACAGTGTGAGCCGTACTTCAGACTGTAATTACTGCCATTGTGTCGTTGGGCCAAACACCTTCTCTTTGCGTCAGCAGTATTTTTAGTATTTCGCAGTACTTTTTTGTTTATAGACCCTTTTCTGAACCAAGTATTCACAGTTTCTTTTGCAGATCTGGCCCTAAACATTTTTATTATACCAAAACAAACATGGCATTTTATTTATATTTATTTATTTATTCATTAATTCATTTATTTATTTATTCATTTATTTATTTTATTTATTTATTTATTTATTCATTTATTTTATTTATTTATTCATTTATTTTATTTATTTATTTATTCATTTATTTTATTTATTTATTTATTTTATTTATTTATTTATTTATTCATTTATTTTATTTATTTATTTATTTTTATTTATTTATTCATTAATTCATGTATTTATTTATTCATTTATTTTATTTATTTATTTATTTATTTTTAAAGGCATAGAGTGTAGGCCTGTCGCAATTAGTTTTTAATTAATTTTATCGTTTATCATGATAAAAATGATCGACAATAATCACCGTTATATCACCAAAAAAAAAAAAAAAAGACTTATCCACTGGGGAGTCGACAGTGGGGACAAACGGGTCTGTTGTCAGGGGCCCCACGGTGTTAGGGGGCCCCGATTTGGACCATCTTCCTATTAATTAGTATTACAGGGGGCCCATGTGAGTCGTATTGCCCCCGGGCCCCCAAATTTCAGTCGACGGCCCTGCTAATTTATAATATTCTCTGTTAAAGTTATAATTATTCATATCTGTAACAACTTTAATCAAGTCTCATCGTCCCATGTTTCAGTCCCGACAACAAATTTTGAAGTTCCAAACATTGCTGCAGTAAATATAAACGAGAAACGATAAAAATTTAAACTAATTTACGCCACAGATACAAAAAAAACATGCAAAAAAGTAGAATTATCTCCAAAAATACTGCACTTTTGTAGTTATTCTGTATCAGTTGAACTCATTTCAGAGCACTACACGTAACAATCTGGAGTCAGCTCATCTGCCAACGCCTTGTCTCTATGGATACGTTGTTTTGTTGGCCTGAAATGTTCCGCAGTATGGCATTAAACGCGCGCATCTCCACAAAAAACAAACGGGTGACGCCTCCAGACTGAGTAACACAGGTTCACAGCCTCGTGGGTCTTTCTGAGCGGCAAAAACTCAAAAACAGACTTTTAATTATTGGACGATTTGTTGCTTTTCATCGAAGGCTAACGTTTGCATACTTAGCTTGTTTGGTGTCAAAATGGCGACGTACATTGTACCGACCCCGCCTCATAACACAAAAAACACAGATTTTTCTCCTTGACACCTTCACTTTTGTTGAAAATGCCTTCCACGCCGACAATTTTCCTCTTCCTGAACATTTTGGGATCATTATTTGCAAATATTTCTCAGTTCCGCTTGTTAGCTTACGGTCAATACACACATTAAAGCAGCATAGACTTATTTTAAAATGACAGTCATGCCTTTTTCTTTTCTTTTTTTTTTGTGCGTGAAAATACTTATACTTTTTACTCTACTTAAACACTCAAACATTTACACTACTTACATACTTTTACTTAATTAAAAGTAAAAGTATCACATGAAAAAATCTACTTCAATAACTTTCTAACTAATATCTGTACTTGTATCCAACCTAATGTTTTTTGGGGGTTTTTTTTGGACAGTCATGCCTTTTAATTTACCTTCTCGTGGCCGCATAAAATAATGTGGCGGGCCGCATTTGGCCCCTGGGCCTTTAGTTTGACACACGTGGACTAGAAGATGACATAACTGCATTAGAAAAGTCTGCAATTTAGCATCAAGAATAACAAATAAATAGCTTTTGTTGGATTTTCTAGTGATAGTTTAACCACTACTTAGCCTCTCTCAGTAAAATTGAGTTTTCGGGAAAAATCTTTGGGAAAAAGGACTGGGAATTTCGCTTATAGAAATCCGTGGTCCGCCATTTTTCTTCATGATCTTATACGGCTCCATACTGCTGTTCAAAACAAAAGCCCAGCACTAAAACGACCTGAGTGGGCAGCGTGGAGACAGTTATCCGTATATTCTCAAACAGACACGCTGACACACGCCCCCTGCTGTTTACGGAGGCCGACTGCACCTCATGACTGACGTCTCTCAGCGGGCGGCCAGGTTAAAAACTGCTAACGGCCACTTACACAATAGCGTAGCGATAGCATACAGTATACAGAGACACAAGGCGAAACGCTTTGATACGGGCCAATTTCTGTCGGCGGTTGATGTGCCCGGCGATGCGGAGAGGACACAAATTGCTCGCGTTCAAGAAGGAGCGGTCGAATCAAACGTGGCGTACGGTTTATGTCACCGCTTTGTTGGGCTTAAAGCTGACATGTGACACGAGAGCGGCGTGCGAGGGATCACCCGGGATTCAGTGTTGGATCATTGGACGGCTGGATTAGGTTAAGACGAGACGGGAGGATAAATACAGGAGTTTACCTTTAAAAGACAACACAACGCTGTCGACTTACGAGCGCTCAGAAGGAAAGGTGTTATAGTTTTTTAAAGCCATAGTGTGTAACTTTTTTGCCAAGAAGTAGACTATAGTAAAAGCCAAAGTTAAGTCTGTCACAGCTGGATGAAAAGTTGTAGGAGTGAAGATGCTTCGTACACCTAGCATACATACTGAAACTGTAAATAATAGATATTTCCAGTTTCAGTGTATAGATATTAAGATATTAACTTGAGGGAACGAGATATTGTCTTGAGGGAACGAGATAATATCTTGAGGGAACGAGATAATATCTTGAGGGAACGAGATAATATCTTGAGGGAACGAGATAATTAACTTGAGGGAACGAGATATTAACTTGAGGGAACGAGATATTATCTTGAGGGAACGAGATATTAACTTGAGGGAACGAGATATTAACTTGAGGGAACGAGATAATTTACTTGAGGGAACGAGATATTATCTTGAGGGAACGAGATATTATCTTGAGGGAACGAGATAATATCTTGAGGGAACGAGATATCTTGAGGGAACGAGATATTAACTTAAGGGAACGAGATATTATCTTGAGGGAACGAGATAATATCTTGAGGGAACGAGATATCTTGAGGGAACGAGATATTAACTTAAGGGAACGAGATATTATCTTGAGGGAACGAGATATTATCTTGAGGGAACGAGATAATATCTTGAGGGAACGAGATATCTTGAGGGAACGAGATATTAACTTAAGGGAACGAGATATTATCTTGAGGGAACGAGATAATATCTTGAGGGAACGAGATATCTTGAGGGGACGAGATAATATCTTGAGGGAACGAGATAATTTACTTGAGGGAACAAGATATTATCTTGAGGGAATGAGATATTATCTTGAGGGAACATAATAATTTTATACATATATTTTCATCAGTGCATAAGACATTTACCTTCCAAAATAAAAATAATTTCGTTCCCTCAAGATAATTAAGTCATTTTCTCAAGTTAGTATTGTGTGAGAACGTGATATTATCTCGTGGCCACGCATTAATATTATGTTTTGCAAATGTCCTATGCCAGGCTCTGTACAGATCAGACCTCATGAAACGTTCTGCACCGACAAAGACGCCTACGAAGGTTTGAACTTTGAGAGAGTTTAAACGAGAGAGAAATGTGAGAAAATGTTAACGCCTGTGTGAGAAAAGTGTATAAAGTGTGTGGTGAGGGGTTTTACAGACAAAAACATATAGAATAATTGTAAAAACTAAAGCTGATACTTCGCGGATTTCGACTATTGCGGGTTATTTTTAGGACGTAACCCTCGTGATAAATGAGGGACCACTGTATATCTAGATATTTGTGGTAATACAGCGAGTTCTTGGGTTTAGTCATGAATATAAATGATCAGATTCAACATTTGTGCGTTTACCTTTTGGATATTTCAACAGAAAGTTCAATGTAATCCATAGAAAAGTCTGGCTCTGGCGCCCCCTCTGGTAAAATGACATCATCGCATTCAATAATCAGAAAACCAACTATAATCTTCCACAGTACGGCATAAAACACTAATTTCTCCATGGAGAATGTTCCGAGGTATGGTTTTAACTTTCTATTTCCATGGAGTCGTGCCAGGAGTGATGCGCCACCTCCAGAAAGTTACATACTGTAGCTTTAAAAGTCCAATATTATGTAGCAAAAAAACCCCAAAACTGCTTTATTTGGGGTATTTTAGGTTTTCGTTATGTAACATTTCTAGTTGGAGTGTGTGCCACCTGTGCGTTTCCATGGCGATGATATTGCTTTGCCGGGAATGTTCCACAGTGTAGTAAATGGTCAGATGTTTACATGGAGACAGCACTAGTCCAAGTTCACCTTTTCTATTTATTTTAGAGCAACAGAAACACTTTTTTTAACGCAAGATGGACAGATTTAAAGCCACTTCTGTATTGATCTAAAACAACTTAATAATTTAAAGAGGTTCATTGACTTTCGGTTCAAAAGTGCAGGACTGGATCTTTGCCGTTGACCCCGCCTCTTTACAGTGAAAAGGTAAATAAAACACGATCCATATGAGCAGACGGACTGAAATCAGGTCTGAAAACTCAAGACTTTCTCCAAACATTAAGTGGAATGAACCAGCGGCGGTAATAATGCACAACATGACCTTTTGTGCTCGTGTGAAAAGTGCAAAGAGAGAGACAGAGAGAGAAAGAGAGAGAACGTCTCAGCCTGTTTCAACTGTCAACATTTAATTACAGACAAATGAAGAAATGATGAAAATGGCTGCAGCGGAGAGGGAGAGGAGGAGGAGAGGAGAGGGGATGAGAGGACAGGAGAGGAGGAGAGTAAAGCAGAGGAGAGGGGAGGGGAGGAGAGAGAAGAGAGGAGGGGAGGGGAAGCGAAGAGAAGGGAGAAGAGGAGGAGAGGGGAGGAGAGAGGGGGGACAAGGAGAATGGAAAGAAGAGCGTAGGAGAAGAGAGGAGGAGAGGAGATGGGAGGGGAGCGGAGGAGAGGGAAGGAGAGGAGAGGACAGGAGAGGAGGAGAGGAGAGGGGAGGGGAGGAGAGAGAAGAGACGAGGGGAGGGGAAGAGAAGAGAAGGGAGAAGAGGAGGAGAGGGGAAGAGAAGAGAAGGGAGAAGAGGAGGAGAGAAGAAGAGAGGGGAGGAGAGAGGGGAGACAAGGAGAATAGAGAGAAGAGCGGAGGAGAAGAGAGGAGGAGAGGAGATGGGAGGGGAGCGGAGGAGAGGGGAGGAGAGGAGAGGAGGAGATAAGAGGGGAGAGTAGAAGAGAGGAGAGGAGGGAGGAGAGAGAAGAGAGGAGGGGAGGGGAAGAGAAGGGAGGAGAGGGGAGGAGAGAGAGAGTAGGAGAGGATAGGGGAGGGAAGCAGAGGAGAGGGGAGAGAGGAAGAGAGGAGAGGGGAGAGGAGAGAAAAGGGGAGCAGCGGATTGGAGAGGAGAAAAAAGGGAGGACAGAAAAGGGGTAGAGAGAAAAGGGGAGGAGAGGAGAGAAGAGAAGAGAATAGAAGAGGGGAGGGGAGGAGAGAGGAGGGGAAAAAAGAGGAGGGAAGGAGAGGGGGCTTGTCACATCAGGCCTGTTCCCTGAGAGAGCGAAAACTCCAGTCTGTGATAGAGACCGACTGCTAGCATTCAGACAGTTAGCATTAAAACAGTTAGCATTAAACATTGAAACTACAGCTGCAAATGAACATCCACCATTTTGTCACGTCAACACAAACAGAGAGACACACGGCTCAATAAAAGTCCATTTATATAACACTTTAAAACGATTACATGCCAATAAGTTGTTTCAGATGCTGCTCAGACAGACAGATATAATGGACAAAGGGGTGCCACAAGGCTCCACTCTAGGGCCACTTTTATTTTCAATTTTTATCAACGATCTTCCTCAAGTAAGCTCAAACGGTTTGATAAATACATACAGTAGCTAAGTTAGTAAAGCTTTCGTCCACTAATCAGAAGGTTGGCGGTTCAAATCCCGCTCTCGACAGAAAAACATCAGTTGAGCAGAAAAAGCGCTATATAAAAATGCTACCTTTTACCATTTACCAAATCAGCTGACAAAACGTATTTATACCTCTAGCACAGACCTTTCCTTGCTCCAAAACCAGTCCCAGCTTGATTTTAATCATGTTTAAAACTGACTTTATAATAATTGATTAATTTTAAATATGTAAAAATGTAGTTTTATAAAAGTTTTGAATTCTGGAGATTGTATTGTGCATTATTTATGGGGTTTTTTTGGCCCCTACCTCCTGAAAACGAGATGTCACGTCTCAAGGGCCACTCCAATAACATAAATAATACCATAATAAATAAATAAAGTGCTGTTGTGCTAGCAGAAGGCAGGCCATGCTAAAGTGGCCCTGCTCCATGTTTGAATAGACTCCCCCTGTCCTTGTGCTATTAGCCAATGTCGCGCGCTAACGCCTATTTAAAGTCAGGCAGGAATCATACGCTCCAGAAGGCACGCCGTTCACGCTCTTCATTTAATATTCGACCTTCTGCGACGCAAACGCTTTACCAGCAGAACTCTGTGTACGACGAGAGAGGAGATGTTCAGACGACGCCAAAACAGCAGAAGAGACAGAAGCGGGGCAGAAGTCGTAGGATTTTAGTCGTTTTAATGGGGTCTTTTTTGACGTTTTTGGTGACAAACGATTAACATGAACATTTGAAAGCTTTTGTACCTTATCGTAATTATTTTCAATTGCGTTTCCGGTTATTTATTTGCTTTGTTTATAATAGGTGAATTGATTTTTGTGAACTGAACTCAAGTTTGTGAACGTTGCACTGAAACTGAATGAGATCTTACCTTCTGAAACAGGCCTGTCATGATAAATACTAACATTTGGGAGACTTTTTTTATGCATTTTTGTTGTAATACAGTCAAATTTGAGATGGTTTGTTTTTATTTAATAGTGGAAACAGAGATTTTTAACAAGTATAAGTTGTATAAATAAGAAAAAAGAATGTAATTACTAAAAAGCTGCAGCAAAACGTAACTGAAGGTACCTGTAGTTGATAGCATAGTATCGTCGCACAACAGCCCTATCTCGCAATGGAATGAAACTAGTGCCCAGACTTAAAACCAGGTTCTCGAAGTATTTCAGTTTGTATCTCAAAATAGCAGATTCTTAACTATATAACCTCCATTCTAAATCTAAAGTTAAAGTTAATTAAAATTAAAGTACTTTTGTCTTTTGTCCATCACCAGCCTCAAAGCGTTTTACATCAATGAACTCCTCACACATTCATAAACCAGTGTACGTAAACCCTTGAGGCGAGGTGGATTAAGTGTCTTGCCCAACGACACAACAGCAGCATTCGTTTGTGGAGCAGGAATTGCACCGTCAACCTGTGGGTCAGTGGATCAAACTTCTCTACAAATGTTTTTTTTATTTCAAGATCGTGCACTGGAGCTTAAAACCAATTTTCATAATATTTTCATTATTGAGATAATTATGTCTATTTTGTTTTGATTCCAGATTCATTTAAAGGTAATTTTTGGTCATTTTTACGGTTAATGTGATTATTTTCTGATTATTTGTTTACTGAATAATTTGCTTTATTGACATTTCCCCTTTAATTAATCATTGCTAATGTCAATCATACGTTTTACCCAAGTTTTGTATTATTTTAGGGTCCATGGCTTCTTATTCAAGACGTGTGCAGGTGCATCATGGGAAAGTGGAGTAGAACCAAATGTTTTTTGACCTTCCGTTGCCCTGTAGATTCCTGTTTTTGTTTGCATTTATATGTCCTCAACAATGTGACCACACCGTAAAGAGTTTTGGGATCGATCCGTGGATTTATTTCAAATTTGGGGCATTTTAAAAGATGGAAATTAACGTTTTTTTTTACCTTTTGTTGCCTGTAGATTCCCTTTATTTGTTTATATTTGCATGTCCTCAACAATATGACCACACAGTAAAGAGTTTTAGGATCAATCCGTGGATTTTTTTCACTTTTTAGAGCATTTTAAAAGATGTAACTTAACGTTTCATGACCTTCCGTTGCCCTGTAGATTTATTTCACTTTTTGGGCATTTAAAAAGATGGAACTTAAAATTTTTTGACCTTTTGTTGCCCTTTTGATTCCCTTTTTTCGTTTATATTTGCATGTCCTCAACCATGTGACCACACAGTACAGAGATTTGGGATCGATCCATGGATTTATTTCACTTTTGGAGCATTTTAAAAGGTGGAACTTAACTTTTTTTCACCTTTTGTCGCTCTGTAGATTCCTGTTTTTGTTTATATTTGCATGTCCTCAACAATGTGACCACACAGTAAAGAGATTTGGGATCAATCCGTGGATTTTTTTTCACTTTTTAGGTCATTTTAAAAGATAGAACTTAACATTTTTTGACCTTTTGTTGCCCTTTTGATTCCCTTTTTTCGTTTATATTTGCATGTCCTCAACCATGTGACCACACAGTAAAGAGATTTGGGATCGATCAATGGATTTATTCACTTTTGGAGCATTTTAAAAGGTGGAACCAAGCGTTTTTTGACATTCATTCGCCCTGTAGATTCCCTTTTTTGTTTATATTTGCATGTCCTCAACCATGTGACCACACAGTAAAGAGTTTTAGGATCAATCCGGGAATTTATTTCACTTTTGGAGCATTTTAAACACAAACAGGTGCACAAAGCGTCAAACAGTGGCTTATGACCTTACAACGAAATTCGAAACCGCCAACGTTTGGACCAGTTGGCGAACGCTCTACCAACTGAGCAACTTTCGCCCGATAAAACCAGAAAAAGCACATTCTATTCGCCAATTTTAATATGTCTCCAACAAATCTGCAACTGTGCAATACCAATTATACCAGCCTTGTTTCGTTTTGCTGGGTCAATACATTTATACATGCAAATGCTTAATGGGAGTGGACAGTCAATTGAGCAGAAAGTGAAAAAGCTCTATTTGACAAAGCCTGTTCTAATTACCAACTATTTCCAATTCTACCTGTGCTCATTTCAATGTATTGCAGACAGCCAGAGAAAATAATTGCTTTTTGCCAATCTACAAGTTCATTTGCTCAACTTTTATTGATCCAAATGAGTGAGGAGGAAAGAAAACAACCCAGAGAGGATTTAAAGGCTTCATTAAATGGGAAAATTGGCCTGGGAATTACCAACATCTGTTTCAAACCATAAACTCCAAGGTTAAAACCAAAAGAGGAGTTCACGGTTTAACTGTGAGGTTCCTGCGAAAGACCGCGAAGGCTTCAAAAGATTGGACGGAGATGGAAAGGCAAGAGAAACGACGCCCGCTGTTCAGAGACAAGGGGCTACGGCAACCTGGAGAGCTCAAAACAACAAGGAAAAACAACAACGGAGAGACTAAAGGCGCTAGTGGCTTTTCAAGTTTGGAAAAGGTGAGAAAAAGCAAGAGGGAGGAGAAATGGTGGATTGACGCAAAAAATAACGAAACTGAGACTGACTGGCGTTAGAAAGTAGTACAGATTCTCATTCTATAAAATATTCATACTTAAAATAAAAAAAAACACACACTGATTTTGCTCATGTATAATTGTTTTTGCAGATCAGTTCAAGCTTAGGGAAACATATACCCATTTAAATGTATATGTATGTAATTATGGATGTTTTGATTTTTTTCTTGGCACAATTGTTCTTGTAAAATAAAGGAAACACCTGCACACTCTCTCCCTTTTTTTTCTTTTTTTAAACTTATGGCTTACACATTTTTGGTTGACTAAGCTTAAATTGATCTTAAACTGATTTTGAACTGATCTTAAACTTAAACTGATTTCAAACTGATCTTAAACTGATCTTATTACTCAAAATGTACAAAATGTTCCCTTTGTTTCTTTGGCCCATTATCTGGGTCAAATTCACTTTTGGAAAATCATGGAGGAAATATAAACTTTTCTCTTTTTTTGTAATTTTTTGAATTTTAAAATTTTTTTATTTTTATTTTCCAATTTTTAATATAACAACAGACAGCAGCTGATATCTTTGACAATACCACGTCTCGGTCTGAAGGAAAAACACAATATTACAAAGTAAAATAAAGCTTTCAGTGTTTAGGCAGAAAATCAACCTAAAACAAAATATCGCCCATTTCCTGGAGATTTAAGACCGATATCCGATACGTTAAAGTAATAAAATAAAGCTTTGTTTCATATTTATTAGGCAGCAAATCAACCAAAACAAAATATCGCCTATTTCCTAGAGATTTAAGACCGATATCCGATATGTTAAAGTGTTAACATAAAGCTTTGTGCATATTTTTTGAGCTGTAGATTAACAAAAAAAAAAAATCACCCATTTCCTGGAGATTTAAGACCGATATCAGATACACTAAAGTATTAAAATAAAGCTTTGTTTCATATTTATTAGGCAGCAAATCAACCAAAACAAAATATCGCCTATTTCCTGGAGATTTAAGACCGATATCAGATCCGCTAAAAAGTCCAAATATCGACCCGACATACAGTATCAGTCCATGTCTACGGTCAGCGATTGAAACTTCATCCCGATAATTTAGGGATCGTTTCGGTGTTTACATTTGTTTACATTGGCAACTAGGAGCATAATTGCGACAGGTGGCGGTGTGGAGATACAGATCAGAACACGGCGTCCATACGCGGCATAGCTGACCGTTACGCGCAGTTGTCCCTCCACGTTCCCTCTGTGTTCCATCTGCCCCTCGCGCTCGCCTTGACCTCGCCTCGGCTTCCCAGTAAACGGGCTCGCATTGCAACAGTATTTTAACTACGTGCTCCAGCCGTGGTGTTTGTGGCTTTGTTTATGACTTTACCCACCCGGCGCTCAGATGCTGCGCCGACGAGAAAAAGGAAAGAAAGAGGTGCAGAATTCCCGGGATTTAAAGAGCACGTGGTACGCTATTTTATTTTATTTATTTTTTTATCTGTTATCTTTCCTCGTCGCAAACAGACCTGGAGTTTCACATGTTTAACGCGTAAATTCTGCGTATTTAAGCTGAGTTCTTCTCTCAAACTGAAAACGCTCTGTTCCACCTTGTGATGTCATCATGTGGTAAAACAGGAAGTGCTCTGATGCTCCCTGCTTTTGTTCACAGTACGGTCCTTTTATCCTTTCACTAAACTTATCTATGCTGCATTTATTGAATTCTGGGTGTTTCATTGCTCAAAAATACTTGTAAAATCAGGCATTCATACTGTGAGTGGGCTCGGCTCTCCACGGATCTGACCCGGAACTGGGTTTAAAGGGCCCATATTACACCGTTTTCTGATTTATTTTGTTATAAAGTTGTTTCCTCGTCGCAAACAGACCTGGAGTTGTGTTTTGTTTCACTCACACATGTTTTAACACACAAACCTCTCAAACTGAAAACGCTCTGTTCCACCTTGTGATGTCATCATGTGGTAAAACAAGAAGTGCTCCACTGTGTTTTTAAACTCCGTACACCTTCACTAGAATCATTTAGATCATTTCCGACCTGGAATTGCCAATCTCTACTGAACTAAAGGTAAAAAGGTAGATGTTGAGTTGTTCCACTTCATGACATCACAAGGTGGAACGGAGCATTTTGAGCTTTGGAAATGTAGAGAAACATGTGAATGAAACAAAACACAACTCCAGGGATGTTTTTGAGGAGGTAACAGCACATAACATTTGGAACCGATTGGGAAAAATACCTAACTGCGTTTTGGTTTTAGTTTTTTTTTATTATGATTAGATTTGTAATTTGAGTTTTAATTATAAGATTCAGTTTAAAGTTCACATATTAAACACGTCCAGAAGATTTGACAAAAAGACTGAAATATGAACCGACAAACTAAAACAAGAGTCTCATTTCAGAACATGTTTGTAGAGATCTAAACTACAGGGTTACACATTTTTACGCAGAATAAGACATAAAATATTCTGTTGTTTGTGGAGAAAATTATGGTACTTCAAAAAAATTGCCGGTTTTACGATTTGATTTAGACTTTTTGGAGCTTTCTACATTGTCCCACGATCAAAAACCTGCCTGAAGAGATTTTCACTGTCATCCTTGCATGTTTGAGTAATCTAGCGATCTCTCCAAGTCCCTATTCGAACCCTCCTTACGTTTAGCTATAAGATTCTGTACGAGGCTCCGCCCACAAGCCGACATCACCCGCGCTCCTACACGACAATTCTCCATAAATATACAAAAACATGACACAAAACTGTACACTACGACTTCACAAACCTGATGTGATGTGAAGTGGTTTCATTAACGTGATGCAGCGGATTGTGTTGTGCTAGCGCTCTAAAGGGGGAGTGGCTTAGCGCAGAGAGCAAGGGGGGGACTGGGAGCATCAAAAATGAAAGTGAGATATGCTGTTTTCGCATTTTCAAAATAATAAAAAGAAACATGGTGATCTAAATATGTTATGTGTTACAGTTAATACCCCAAAGAAGTAAAATACCTCCTCTTTAATACCCCATAGAAGTAAAATACCCCCTCTTTAATACCCCATAGAAGTAAAATACTCCTCTTTAATACCCCAAAGAAGTAAAATACCTCCTCTTTAATACCCCAAAGTAAAATACCCCCTCTTTAATACCCAACAGAAGTTAAATACCTCCTCTTTAATACCCCAAAGAAGTAAAATACCCCCTTTAATACCCCAAAGAAGTAAAATACCCCCTTTAATACCCCATAGAAGTAGAATACCCCCTTTAATACCCCAAAGAAGTAAAATACCTCCTCTTTAATACCCCATAGAAGTAAAATATTCTCTTTAATACCCCAAAGAAGTAAAATACCTCCTCTTTAATACCCCATAGAAGTAGAATACCCCCTTTAATACCCCAAAGAAGTAAAATACCTCCTCTTTAATACCCCATAGAAGTAGAATACCCCCTTTAATACCCCAAAGTAGTAAAATACCTCCTCTTTAATACCCCATAGAAGTAAAATATTCTCTTTAATACCCCAAAGAAGTAAAATACCTCCTCTTTAATACCCCATAGAAGTAGAATACCCCCTTTAATACCCCAAAGAAGTAAAATACCTCCTCTTTAATACCCCATAGAAGTAGAATACCCCCTTTAATACCCCAAAGTAAAATACCTCCTCCTTAATACCCCAAAGAAGTAAAATACCTCCACTTTAATACCCAAAGAAGTAAAATACTTCCTCTTTAATACCCCATAGGAGTAAAATACCCCCTCTTTAATACCCCAAAGAAGTAAAATACCTCCTCTTTAAGTTATTTTAGAATACATACTTTGTTTTCCAAATAAAAAAGTTAATAGTTGTTCACACTTCCTCTGTAACTTCCTCGACTTATCTTCTTGTCCTGCCCTTGGAGCCATTTTTCCCCCAGAGAGAGAACGCCGTGAAAGGTCTTCAGAGCTATTATTCCTCTAATCAATTTTCAAAGAAGCCTGAATACTGACTGGTTCAATAACAGTAATGTATATATGTTCACAGCAAAGGAACGGAGCAAAGGATCATGGTCTATGTAGTCACCTCACCTCAGTTTTCAAAGACTCAACTACAAAACAGCTGTGTTCAATATTATCCATAACCACGTCCACTTATGAAGACAAAGTACAGTCAGTGATACTTCCAGTTCAACACTTCAAGATGTTACTGCTTGGAATGTTCCACGGTATGGCGTAAAACCAACCTATCACCATGGAAACAGGCACACGACACCGCCAGATGACAAGCTACAGGTCACAGGCCAGATTTGTGGAGGGGCAAGCTCAAGAACGGTAGGAATTAATGGGTTTTTTTCAAGGTAACGCTGATCTTTGCAGAACTGGCTAATTTAAAAGGTGCACCGATACGATACTGGTATTGGAGATCGGTGCCGATATTGGCAGTTTTGATGAATGAGATATCGGTGTCAAGATATAGATTCACTCGATATCCAATTTTGGTCTAAAAACTGGCGTAAAAAGATTATTTACTGGTCAACGTTGGTCCAAAATGTCGTTAAATGATGAGTAAGTTAAACTAATTCGGATGATTTTGAAAATATTAACGATTTCTCTGGTATCGGTCAATAATCGGCAGATGCTTAAAGCCGTACCGACGCCGTCACTGGTATCGGAGCAGAAAAGGCTGGAGTTTATTTAATGCCATACAGTGGAACATTCCAGGCAAAACCATAACATCTTCATGGACACAAGAACGTGGCTGCTTTGTCTAGAAAGTTCCACGGGTTTTTGAGCTATAGAAACAGTTGTAAGTGAATAAAACCAACATAGAACGAGTTTAATGCCATGCTGTGGAACATACCAGGCAAAACACCACCAGTAAAGTTACGCAGTGCATCTTTAAATCGTGGGAAAGAACTCTTGAAATCAACTCCTAGATCCACCGACAAAACGCATTACTCAAAACTTCAACTCAACAACTGACAAACCAAACCTTAGTATCTCTTCTTCACCTTTGTCTAGAATGTCCCAGAGTATAGCATTAAACTTATGTCAATGGAGACGATCGGGTAACGCCATTGGGCCAATTTACAGGTCAGATCTGTGGAGACCTCAAAGTAATGCGTACGTGCCTTTCAAGGTATCGCTGAGAAGTAGAAACACTTTTGAATAAACGCAAGATAGACCGACTTTAATGCCATACTGCGGAACATTCCAGACAAAGCAATAACAATTCCATGGCGACAAGCTGATGGCGGACTCTGCGCCAAAAAAAAGTTACGCGGATCATCTTTAAATCTAGGGAAACGACTCAAAATCAAGTCCTAGATCACCATCGAAACGCGAAACTTCAACTCCACAATAGAAAACACAAAACTCAAGTAGCGCTCCTTTACCTTTGTAGAATGTTCCACAGTATAGCATTAAACGTATCTATTTCAACGGAAACAATCAGGTAACACCACCTGTCCAATTTACAGGTCAGATCAGTGGAAAGACCTTAAATCAATGCCATACTGCGGAACATTCCAGGCAAAGCAATAAGAATTCCATAGTGACAAGCGACGCACCTTTAAATCTTGGGAAACAAGTCAACTGCAACCTTCTCGTCTCCAAGGAGATGTTATAGCTTCGCCAAGAACTCTCCACAGTATAGCATTAAAAGTGTGTATCGCCAAGGAAACAAGCACTACAGGTCAGATCTGTGGAGAGAGACAACCCGACTCATCGCAATGCATGTTTTACAACGTATTTCTGAGCAGTTAAAACCAAGATGGACCTAATTTAACGCCATACTGCGGGACATTCCAGGCAAAGCTATAAGAATTCCATGTTGACAAGCAGGTGACAGACTAAAAAATGACGCAGTACACCTTTAAATCTTGGGAAACAAGTCTTGCAACCACCATCAAAACGCACAACTCAAAACTCAAACTCAACTGAAAACCCAAACCGCAGCAGCTCTCCGTCACCCATGACAACCACGATGCTAGCTAGCCTTCTTAGAAACACGATTTTAGCTAGCGCCCTCTAAACCTCAGCACTGACAGGTGTAGAGAAGGTGGAGAACTTATACGATCGACCAGCAGCGCGGCCTTACCTTTGGGATGTCCTGGATCGCTGAATTCATACTTCCCCATCCCAACCGTACGAAGCATTTGCAAACCGTTCGCGCCATCCTGAGTCTCCGCCAACTGCGCCTGTCCGTTGGTTAGCGGCAAGGCTGAGGGCGGGTGGAGCAGAGGGGCGTGGCCTGGGTGCGGGTGCGCTAGGTGCCCGTTGCCGAGGTGCCCGTTGCCGAGGTGATGGTTGGGATGGACCACGTGGTTGGCGTGCAGCGGGGACGGCGTAACGGCGGGAGGCTGGTAGGGCGGTTGCGTCGGCAGGTTGAGGACCATCGAGGGGGGCTGCTGCGTCGACTGGAAGTGGGCGGTCATAAGCGGGTGCTGCGGGTGCATGGGTGCCTGGATGGACGGGGTGACGCCGATGATGGGTGACTGCGCCGTGACGCTGTGGTTGAAGGAGGGCGGTTGCGGTAGCGTGTAGGTGTGGGGGAGGAGGCTCGGCTGGCTCACGGCGGCAACCGGCGCTGCCCATGTTGGACCTGAGAAGAGAAAGGATAGACGTTAAAGCGAAGGTACGAACGCCGCGCGAGGTCTAGATTTATTTTGTAGCACCTCCCGCCAAAACCAAACGTGATCGTCCAATGAGATTTGTTTATTTCAGTGATGTACGTTTGTGTAATCCCTCAGGCGTCCAGGTTTGATCAAAAGTAAAAGCCAAAAGTTAAAACTGTCAGCTGGATGAAAAGTTGTAGGAGTTGAAGATGTTTGGCTGCTTCTTCAGGTTTGGTCAGATTACTCATATCTATCTGAAGTCGGGAGCGAACTACACACTGACATCCAAAAAAATCACTTGTTTTTTGAATCAATTTTCAATATCGTGGAGCGTTTATCGTCTAAGCTGCAAAATAAAACAAGGTCTGGTTAATAACAATAATAATAATAATTTCTCAAGGTCGCCGTACATCAAGACACCAAAATGAAACGGTGTAAAATGATTAAAAATACATAAAAAACTAAAAAACAAATATAGATTAAAGCAAACAGATGAGTTTTGAGTTTAGATTTGAAGTGTGAGAGTGAGTGTGTATTTGCGGAGGTCATGGGGGCTGGGAGTTCCAGAGTCCCGTCCCATCGTGACGAGACGGGCAGGAGGGACAGTGAGGCGCAGGGACGAGGAGGAGCGGAGGGAGCGGGCGGGTGTGGAGATGTGAGTTAGGTCAGGCGGGTACGGAGGGGCCAGGTTGTGGAGTATGATTTTGTAGCGTGTACGGTGCGTGATGGGGTCGCACATTTCTGAGCGACAGAAGCACGTGTGACGGAATAAAACCAAGACAGACCTAATTTAATGCCATACTGCGGAACATTCCAGGCAAAGCAATAACATTTCCATGGTGAAAAGCAGCAAAAAGTTTCTGTATGTAAGCTAGGACAATTGAGCTACGCTAAGTGTGCACCGTGCCTGAGACATACTTAGCACAGTCATTCACTTTTAACGGAGCTTTCACACCTATCGGCATCTCGTCTCGCTCTACTGTTCTCTTTGTTTCATTTGTTTGCTTTGGGTCTAAGGGTGAAGTTATAAATCTGGGATGAATTATGTCTCAGGGCGTGTTCTTTAACGTTTCTCTCAAACCATTTCTTTTCTCTGGCTCAGATCTGAATGTCACTCTCTTCAACGGAGTGGTTAGCGTCTTTGAGTTGGAGATGAACGGCAGACTGGGGTCCTGAGCGGCTCTTACGTCGGCGTTGGTACATTCTTTTATGGAGTGGCTGTTTAGTTTAGTTGGCAGATTATTCTTTTGGCTTCAGTGATGCACGTGAAACGGAGGAGCTGATTGGTCACACATCAGTTTGACCGAAATTGATTTTTTCTTGCCTCAGATTAACACACTTTAGTGCTTCACTTATTGATTTGGCAGAAACACACGATGTTTTCCAGGCGATTGTGATATTTTTTACCTTTCTTTTTACATCACCAGCCACTTTCAAGTTAACAAAATGGACATAATTGGGTTAGGGAGGGCATCTGGCATGTTTTATAGACAGAGGATCACATACATTTTCTTTAAAAGGGCCCATATTATGTACAATTTTTTAATCTATGTTTTGTTTCATTCACACGTTTAACACAAAAACCCTGCATATTTAGACTGAGTTCTTCCCTCAAACTGAAAACACTCTGTTCCACCTTGTGATGTCATCATGTGGTGATACAGGAAGTGCTCCACTGTGTTTTTAAACTCCACACACCTTCAGTAGAATCATTTGGATTTGAATTTCAGCCCTGGAATTGCCAATCTCTATGGAACAAATGGTAAAACGTAAGGGTTAACTTGAAAAAAATACCACTTCGTGACATCACAAGGTGGAACAGAGCATTTCGAGCTGTTTCAGACAGACTCAAACATGTGTGAATGAAACAAAACACAACTCCAGGTGTGTTTTTGAGGAGGTAGCAGCATTAGAACACGCCTTAAAGCTCACAAGAGTCAAATTTGCGTAATATAGGACCTTTAACACCATCTGAAATGTCCGTTTTAGTCTTCCTCTCCTCCGCTTCCTCCACTTCCTTTGCTTCCTCCGCCTCATGTTTCGTCGTCAAATTCGCTCACATGAATGTTCTTGATGTTTGAGTAGATTGGTTCTGAGGGGCCCATCACACTCTCCGTCTCCACATCACACATTACGTTACACGAGAGCCCTTCGTGTTTCGTTAAAACAGTTTTTGTACGAGACCGTTCTGCCTTTGATCTCACCCAAATTCACTAAACTTTATAAATGATGCAGCTCTCTTGACACATACGGGATGTCAAACAAGATTCCTAAAATGTTTTAAAAAAAAAAAAAAGAAAAAAAAGAAAAATCACTTGTTTTTTGAGTCAAGTTTCAATTTCGTGCAGTGTATTTCTAAACCGCAAATGAAAATAAAGTCTGATTGTACATTTCTGAGCAATAGAAACACCAAGATAGACCTAATTTAATGCCATACTGCGGAAAATTCCAGTTAAAGCAATAATAATTCCATGGTGACAAGCAGGTGATGGACTCTCCTGCAAAAAAAGTTACACCTTGCATCTTTAAATCTTGGGAAACAACTCTTGAAATCCATTTTTTGAATCAAGTTTCAATTTCGTGGCGTGTATTTCTAAAGTCTGGTAGTCTGCAACCTTCTCGTCGCCATGGAGATGTTACAGCCGTGCCTAGAATTGTCCACAGTACAGCATTAAAAGTATCTATCGCCAAGGAGACAGGTCAGATCTGCGGAGAGGCAACCCAACTCATGGCAATATATGTTTTACAGTGTATTTCTGAGCAATAGAAACACTTGTGATTGGATAAAACCAGGATAAATAAGTTTAATGCGGAACTGTGGAACATTCCAGGAAAAGCAATGACATTTCCATGGTGACAAGCAGGGGACGGACTCGCCACCAGGAAAGTTACATAGTGTAGCTTTTCATTTTAACAGAAAATGAGACAGAGAGGTGGGGAACAAGAAGAGAGAGGAAAGGAGAAAGAAAGAAAGAAAGAAAGAAAGAAAGGAAGGGAGGAAGAAAATGAGAGAGTGAGAGTAAGGTGGGGAATGAGAACAGCGAGAGAGGTGGGGGACAAGGAGAGAGAGAGAGAGGAGAGAGAGAAAGGGAGGGAGAAAATTAGAGAGAGAGGTGGGGGACAAGAAGAGAGAGAGAGAGAGAAAGAGAGAGAGAAAGAGACAGAGGGAGAAAATTAGAGAGAGTGAGAGAAAGGTGGGGGATGAGAACAGCGAGAGAGGCGGGGGACAAGGAGAGAGAGAGAGAGAAAGAGATGGGGACAAGAAGAGAGAGTGAGGGAGTGAGAGAAGAGAGAAAAAAGGGAGGGAGAAAATGAGAGAGAGAGATAAAGGTGGAGGACGAGAAGAGAGAGATGGGGGACCAGGCGAGAGAGAGAGAGAGAGCAAGAGAGAGGTGGAGGACAGGGAGAGAGAAAGAGAGGAGTCACCAATTAGATGAGAGAATAAGAGAGAGAGGACTGAGAGACAGAAAGAATAGAGAGAAGACTAAAATGTGAAGGAGAAAGAGACAGAACACAAGAGAAAAGGAGAGAGAAAGAGGAAGAGAGGGGTGACAGATTAAATGAGGGAAGAAAAAAAGAGGGAGAGAGAAGAAGAGAAAGTGAGACAAGAAGATGGGAGAGAAAGAGGGAGAAAAAAAGGTGGATTAAGAGAGGGAAGAGAACAGAGAAAGAGGGAGGGAGAAAAAAGGAGAAGCAGAAAGAGGAAGATGGGAGAGAATGAGAGAGAGAAAAAATGATAGAGGAAGAGAGGGAAGAGAGATGAGAGAAAAGGAAAAGCAGAGAGAGAGGAAGAGAGACGGGAGAAAGAGAAAAAAGGAGGGAGGAAGTGAGGGAAGAGAGATGAGAGAAAGAAGGAGAGAGAAAAAGAGAAGCAGAGAGGGGAAAAGAGACAGGGGAGAAAGAGGGAGAGAAAAAAGATGGAGGAAACGAAGGAAGAGCGATGAGAGAGGTGCGAAGGGAACAGAAAAGAAAAGAGGGAGATCTTTCTTTTTTCTGACACTAAATATTTAAATGAGTTTTAGTTTCTGGCCCTAAAACCGTCACAGTCTGACGTGAGTATTTGTCCCATGATGCATCAGCACCGGGCCATGTCTGTGCCACCGTCAGAGAACGTGCCTCTGTTTACACGGCCAACCCGCCGCTCGCCCCAGGCACCGCTTCTGACGCCACGGCGGCCATATTGGACCAAATTCTCTCCTCTTTTTCTCCGTCTCTCCGTCTTTCCGTCGCTCTGCCTCCTGCTCCTCTCTCCTCTTCACTGAATCTTCTCAAGTCTTGGCCCGAGCTCCAAAAATAGCGAGCCAGTCTGCGCTAAGGGCCAAAGGCTAAAGCAGCTAGCTAGCACGCAAAGAGACGGCGGGAAAGAGGGAAAGAAAGTTACTGACGGTACCAGAAGTGATGGAGAGAATGGAGGGCGAGCGGGGACATCGTGCTCTCGTTCGACCGGCTCCCTCAGATCAGCTCTGGGATCAGGAGGAACTTTATTTCTCTATTTTACGTCTCTTTGTGCGCTAGCTAGCTGCTTTAGCCTTTGACTAGCTATTTTTGAGAAGAGAGGGAAAGAGAGAGGAAGGAGAAAGAGAGAGAGAGGTGGGAGAAGAGAAACAGAAAGGAGAGACCAATTAGATGAGAGAGAAAGAGACAGAAAGAATAGAGAATAGAAAGTGATGGAGTGAGGAAGAGAGAGAGAAAGAAGGTGCGGGATGAGAAGAGAGAAAGAAAGTAGTGACTGATTAGATGAGAGACAGAAAGAATAGAGAGAATAGAAAGTGATGGAGCGAGGAAGAGAGAGAGAAAGAAGGAGAGAGAAAGCAAGAGAGTGAGAGAGAAAGGAGAAAGAGAGAGGTGGGAGACAAGAAGAGAGAGAGAAAGGAGAGAAAAAAAGTAAACAAAAAGACTAAACAGAAATAAAATCTAGATGTTTCACAATTTGGTTAAAAAAAAAAAATCAGAACTGACTTTTTTCATAGATTCATTTTATTATTTTGTGATTTGAAATGAACATGAAAATTACTTTGGACAAAAGAGTAAAAAAGTAAAAAAAAAATATATATATATATATATATATATATATATATATATAATGTAAAAATATACTACAAAAAATTTAAAGTAAAAAAAAGTTTAAAAATAAATAAAAAACATGCAAAAATACAAATCCGAAAATAATGTAAAAAAAATAAACTAAAAAAAAAAGTTTAAAAATTAATAAATAAATAAAAATGTGTGTGTGTGTGTGTGGGGGGGGGGGGGGGGGGGGGGGGGTAATCAGGGTAAACCAGGGTAATCAGATTTGGCCCTTTAAGTTGGTCTCAAGCCCAAATGTGACTTTCACTACAGAACATGTGTAACTTTTCTTGCCCTGACACTGACCTACATTTTTAAAAACATATTTTGCTGACGGTGTTTTTTCTGCCTCCAAAAATCAACTTAACATTTACTCCAAAAAAATCATCTCATCTACAGCATCAAAACACCGTATTCAAACTAAAATAATGACATTTTCCCAGATTCAAAACATAAAACTTTACTTAAAAAGATCAGTGGACAAACCAACTGAGCCACCGTTGTCCTAAAAGATTTGACGACTTTCAGTTTGGTTAATATTTCAAAAACACTGAATTGTCCATAAAGTTATCAATGGATTTCAGAATAAATTAATATCTCATTAATCTGAATGGTCTGCGGTCCTCAAAATGGCGCCTATAAACAGGAAGCTGAACCTCTGCGCTCCGTCTGATTATGACATCATTTGAAGCCGTAATCGTGAGTGGATTCGCTCAGTTCACGCCCTAAAACGAGGAACTTCATGGACCAATTTTCCCAAAAGCCCAGAGCAGCGGGAGGCCGACTCGCAGCGGGGGGTTTAATCTACACAGGCTCAATGCACGGAAAACGACTCCCCCACGTAGCGTTCAAATAACTTCAAACGTTTATCTGAAGAAAAAAAACTCGGTGGGTCCCATTTTTAGTGTCAAACCTTTGCAAAATTTCACAGACGCAGAGACAAAAACACCTGGAATTGTGTTTTGTTTCATTCACGCATGTTTAACACACAAATCCTGCATATTTAGGCTGAGAAAACACGCCGTTCCACCTTGTGATGTCATGTGGTAATACAGGAAGTGCTCCAATTTGACCCGCATCACGCAGTTTTCTGATGTCATAATGTCGTTTCCTCGTCTAAAACAGACCCGGAGTTGTGTTTTTGTTACATTCGCACATGTTTAACGCGCAAAAACATCTTATTTAGGCTGAGAAAACTCTCTGTTCCACCTTGTGATGTCATCGTGTGATAATACAGGAAGTGCCCCGCTTTGGGCCCGCCATTTTCTGATCTGTTATGTCGTTTCCTCATCTAAAACAGACCTGGAGTTGTGTTTCGTTTCACTCACACATGTTTAACCCAACTGCATATTTAGGCTGAGAAAGCACGGCGTTCTACCTTGTGATGTCATCATGTGGTAATACAGGAAGTGGTCTCTTTGGGCGCGTATTATGTTGTTTTCTGATCTGTTATGTTGTTTCCTCGTCACACACAGACCTGGAGTTGTGTTTTGTTTCATTCACACATGTTTAACATACAAAATCTGCACATTTACGCTGAGTTCTTCTCTCAAACTGAAAACACGCTGTTCCACCTTGTGATGTCATCGTGTGGTGATACAGGAAGTGCTCCACTGTGTTTTTAAACTCCACACACCTTCACTAGAATCATTTGCATCATTTCAGACCTGGAATTGCTCATCTCTACTGAACTAAACGCAGGGCCGGTCCCAGCTTTCAGGGGGCCCTAAGCTGAATGTGTCTCTGGGGCCCCCTCCTGGTGATTCAGCTGTTGGTGATTCACATTTGACACATTCTGACTCAGCTCTCATCACTTTGACCAGTTTGTTTTTGTGTTTATCTGAACAACATCAGACTGAAAACATCCAGAATGTCACAAAAACTACCACAGTCACAAGAACAGAACACAAACATATAAGAGGGATCAAGATTTTTTTAATTCTAGACATTTTTTCTTCGTTTCTGGTGGATTTTAATGTGTTCCAGTTGGCGACAGTGGGCGTAAACTTACATTATTTCGGGTCGTTGCTCCGGTGTAAACACAGAGCTGCCCTCACCTCTGCCCGACTCAAAAACAAAAGTAGAAGAGCAGATATTTTACTACTATAGATATAAAACAAATGTAATAGTTTTAGAGGGATATTTAGTCTGCTGTAAACACACAAGCTCTGTGTCCAATAAAACTTCATATATTGTATTATTTTCAATATAAATGTATAGGCTCGTGGGGGCCCCCTGCTGGCCTCGGGGCCCCAAGCAGCGGCTCAGTCTGATTATAGTCTGAACCGGCCCTGAGTAAAGGTAAAAGGAGATGTTACCTTGAAAACTACAACTTCATGACATCACAAGGTGGTACAGAGCGTTTTGAGGTTTGGAAATGTACAGACGAATAATAAAGAGTTACTCAAACGTGTGAATGAAACAAAACGCAACTCCAGGTCTGTTTTTTTTTTGTTTTTGAGGAGGTAACAACATTATAACAACTTAAATCTCACAAGAGTCAGTTTTGCGTAATATAGAACCTTTAAAGACACAAAAAAAGTTGTGTTTACTATGTTTTTGTTGAAAAATTTAAAAATATATTAATTACTAAATACTTAAACATTTAGGGTATGTACTACTTAAACACAGACTTTTTGTGAACTCAAATACTGTGTTTTTCTATTCAAAATATAAATAAAAATAGTAAAATGTAGTAAAATAAAAATAGTAATAAATAAATAAATGTCGTAAAATAAAAATAGTTAAAAAAAATGTAGTAAAATAAAAATAGTAAAATGTAGTAAAATAAATGTAGTAAAATAAAATTTTTAATAAATAAATAAATAAATGTAGTAAAATAAAAATAGTAAAATGTGGTAAAATAAAAAAATAAAAAATAAATAAATAAATGTCGTAAAATAAAAATAGTAATAAATAAATGAATGTAGTAAAATAAAAACAGTAATAAATAAATAAATGTAGTCAAATAAAAATAATAATAAATAAATAAATAGTAGCAAAATGTAGTCCTAACGTATCTCTTATTCCACTAAACCAAACAGAGTCATAATTACAAAAACATCTGAATCAGTCAAATGATCTTTAATGAGTTTTTGTTCGTTTTTTGAGTCACGGGGCTTTTTTTCTGTTACCGACGTCAGCGTGACCAATCAAAAGGACGGCCATGGAGCGACCCGTTTCCATGGCAACGGTGTTAATTGCAGGAAAATGAGCCGACCTCATTATTATTATTATTAACACTGATCCCTCGATATTAAAATAGCGTCTGAATAACTGAAGAATCTTTCACTTTTTAGGAGAAAAAAACGAATGTTACTGATTAAAATGTGCTCGTTAGTGTTGAGTCAGGGTGAGCGGTGGAACGTAACACGAGGAAAGTAGTAAAGTACAGCAGTTAAGTACACATTTGAAGTATCTGCGCTTTGCTTAAGTACATTTTTACATACTTTTTACATTTACTTCACTACATTTGAGAGCAGTATCTGTACTTTCTACTCCACTCAGCTCAAATTGTTATCAAAATCACCACATTTGAAGCTTTGAGACCTCGAAATACACTTGAAATACTTTTATTTTTACTCTTTAAGTACATTTTTAAATATGTACTTTAATACTTTTACGTAAATAGATTTTTTCTTAATTTTTTTCTTTTTTCTCATTAATTTTTTACTCAGAAAAACACATATTGTACGGACTCATTCCTTCCAGTTCAAATATACTGTCATAGTAAATAGATTTTTTCATGTAAAACTTTTGAGTATTTTTTTCGCTCGGGTATCTGTACTTTTACTCGAGTAACAAAAAAACGGAGTACTTTTCCCATCATTGGTCACGCTAAAATTGCAAAATCGATTGTAATACTAAGAAAAAGACTCAAAACTGATCTTATAACACGATAATCATTTAAAAAACTCTTTATTTAGACAACAGAATTAATACTTGTTAAATTAAGTATCTAGTTTCCAATCCGATTCCTGTTTCAGTATCGATTATTACATGACTTTCGATACTTTGGACAACCTTAACTGTTATATTTTATTCCCACTTTGCCATCACGAGCTCCGTATCTTCTTCTCGGTTTAATCTGAAGTATCCCAGAGTCTTAGAGCGGCGAGTGTCTGCGTTTATCCTGAGTTTCTTCTCGTTTCCTCCAGTCTGCTTCAGTGTCAGTCTTAAAGCGGAGGTCGTGTGTGAGGAGGGAGGCAGGGGGCAGCAGAGGGAGGAGAGAGGGGAGCGCTCCGGGGCACGGCCATTTTGGGACACTCCATTAGAATAAGAAGAAAAAATAAAAAGGACTACAGCGTATTTTTAACTCATTCATGTGCAGGAGCGACAAAAGACATTCAGGAGAGTTTAATTTAGGAGGAGAGAGACATTTGTTACGTGCTGCGCCTCTTTGCTCCGTTATCTTATGTGTATTTTATATTTACGCGCTCGTCTTTGCACATTTTCGGATGTTTCTTTGACGTACTTTGGAGCATTTTCGGTTTTAGGTTAGCGATGTCGGCCCCTGATACTGAACTGTTTCCTTTTTACGTTTTGATGAGAGATTTTATAATATTAGGGGTAAGATCAACATTCAATAGACTCCGCCCACAGCTGCAGGCTCGCTAGCTCACTGCGTCGTAAAGCTAACAGTCGCTTTTATTAAAATCAGAAAACATAAAATAAACAACATATTAAAATTCCAATTAATAAAGGAAAATAAAGGTTATACAATTATTTTTAAATGTACAACACTTCAGATTGTGGTGTTGTTTTACTATTTATTATGCCTCAAAGTTAGCATTAGCGTTAGCATTGAGACACAAACATCCATTTATCCATTTTCAGCAGTTTAACCAGGGACTCCCAGACTTCCCTCGCCCCAGACACGTCCTCCAGCTCCTCCGGTGGGACCCCAAGGCGTTCCCAGACGAGCCGAGAGACATAGTCCCTCCGGCGTGTCCTGGGTCTTCACTGGGGCCTCCTCCCGGTGGGACATGCCTGGAACACCTCCCTACGAATTGCCTTTCGACTCAGCTCCTTCTTCACCACGACAGTCCGATACAGCGTCCACATCACCAATCCAGCACCGATCCTCCTTTCATTCTCTCGCTCCATCCTTCCCTCACTCGTGAACAAGACCCCGAGATACTTCAACTCCTCCACTTGAGGCAGAGACTGGAGTGGAGCTGGGCGATGAGACACAAACATGTCTCTGTCTAAACGCCGAAGTGTCTCTGGTGAAGTATTCATTTTATTTGTGTTGTGTTATTCATTTTAACGTGATTCTGCAAAAACCTCAGAGATGAAACTGGACAGGAAGTAGTGACGCTAACAGTGAAGTTACCGGGTGTTTTTTGTACAATTGTTCAGTCTATTCATGTCCTGCTGTTGAATTGTTGAAAGAAATAATAAAAACTGAATCACAAATAGGCCTTTGTCTAAGCCGTGTTCGCGTACAGTACAGACGCAGCACTTTCTTGGCTCACGCTTCAACAATCACCATTTGAAATTATGGGCATAATTAGCCGTCTCTATGTGTAAAGTTGGCGCTAGCAAATGTGCATAATGCATGAGAGCTACGTGTAACATATGCGTGGAGCAGGAGGAGGCACGTTTCCGGCAGTATATGGTCCGTGTAAGCTAGCGTGGCTCATTAGCATAGCGGGGATTAGCCGCCCCGAGCCGACTGGGGCGTGGAGGGAGCGTGTGTACGAGACGTGCGCACGCATCTACTTCCTGTAGGGGTTAATGTGCTGTTAGGGCCACTGCGCGCTACGTTTACAAGTCAAATCATCGAGCAAAGGCAGAGTTCAACAGTGAATCACAAGTAGTAGTTTGACCAGAGGGAAAATGGACGGATAGAAGGAGACGAGAGTAAACAAGTCAATCCATCTTGAGCTGTATCTGAACAAGTATAAAACACATAGTAGGTTCATACTGGTCCATGGTGGACACTAGTCTGACACTGAGGATTACACAGATGTAAAGACACATTTGACTGTCTAAATAAAAAGTGTTTTTTTTTAATCATCCTGGTATCGGTATCGTCTCTGGGTTCGGTGCTACTTTATAGTAAAGATCAGTGTCTGCTTTTTCGATACTTTTGATACAATTGTAGTCTCCCTCTCTTCTCATCCCTGTTCTTTTCCTATGCCTCTTTCCCTCCCTCTCTTCCATTCCTCTATTCTCATCCCTCCTTTCCATGCTCACCTCTCTTCCCATCCCTCGCTTCCCATGCACACCTCTCTTCCCATCCCTCCCTTCCCATGCATCTCTTCTCTTCCCATCCCTCTCTTCCCTCCCTCCTCTTCTGTATTTGCTCACCTGTGGGCTCACTGTCCCGGTGCTGCTTGGGGGGCGGCTCGTCAGTGTCCCAGGGGGTGAGCTGGTTTATGGGCGTCTGTCCCCACCTCACCCCTGGAGCCAGGAGCAGCCCTGGAGCCTGACTGTCCCCCGGAGACAGTCCTGAGACCTGCAGACAGAGACAAACAGAGGTAAGTGCATCAGAGGTGTTGTGCGTTCACACCGGAGCGTCTGGGGCGTGGAGTTTAGTCCATGGAGGTCAAGTGTCAGAGCGGCGCAGTGTCAACCAAACAGAGACTATACTCCAGTGACAAAGCGACGCTATCATCAAGAAAAATTAGAGAAACATCAGCCACAACCACCAACTTAAGCACCAACTGAATTACACTGGGCGCACCAGCATAAAGTCATGGACCCAGACACATGATGGGTTTTATGTAATAAATACACGAAAGTCTCTCTCTCTCAACCTGCAGCGTTCACAAAGACACAGGGAAAACAAAACATCCAAAGGCGCAGATCACAACGGATGCTCTGACGTCCAGGGCGTCCAGGGCGTCCATGAGGAGTCTGCCCTCAAATGCAAAGGCGTCCAACTACAGGCGTCCAGTGCGTTCTTGACGCCCCGGTGTGAATGTACCATCAGAGTACAACAGGGCAGGATCTGTGAAGAGTACTATTAGTCCTGGTTTAGTCCTGGTTTGGTCCTGGTTTGGTTTAAGTTTAGTCCTGGTTTAGTCCTGCTTTGGTCTTAGTTGATTTCTGGGTTTAGTCCTGGTTTAGTCCAGGTTCAGTCATGGTTTAGTTCTAGTTTAGTCCTGGTTTAATCCTGGTTTAGTCCTGTTTGGTCTTAGTTGAGTTCTGGGTTTAGTCCTGCTTTAGTCCTGGTTTAGTCCTGGTTTAGTCCTGGTTTGGTCCTGGTTTGGTCCTGGTTTGGTCCTGGTTTGGTCCTGGTTTAGTCCTGGTTTAGTCCTGGTTTAGTCCTGGTTTAGTCCTGGTTTAGTCCTGGTTTAATTCTGGTTTAGACCTGGTTTAGACCTGGTTTAGTCCTGATTTAGTCCTGGTTTAGTCCTGGTTTAGTCCTGGTTTAGTCCTGGTTTAGTCCTGGTTTAGTCCTGGTTTAGTCCTGGTTTGGTCCTGGTTTGGTCCTGGTTTAGTCCTGGTTTAGTCCTGGTTTAGTTCTAGTTTAGTCCTGGTTTAGTCCTGGTTTAGTCCTGGTTTGGTCCTGGTTTGGTCCTGGTTTAGTCCTGGTTTAGTCCTGGTTTAGCCCTGGTTTAGTTCTAGTTTAGTCCTGGTTTAGTCCTGGTTTAGTCCTGGTTTAGTCCTGGTTTAGTCCTGGTTTAGGACAAAAGGGAGAGAGAGTGGATTTCTAGAAAATGCCTGAAGAGACAGAAACAAACAGCTAAAAATGTTTTTTTATTTTGAAATCCGTACATTATAATCCTCCTCGTACATGAAACACAAGGACATTCAACATGACCCCGAGAGTAAAGGAACATGCTGGAACATTTGTGCATTTGTTTAATATCACGGCGCTGTCCACACATGGACCTGTCCACTCTAAAGATCAGTTTATATTCAATCTTATGAATAAAACATGGAGTTCAGTGGAGTGAGATGTTACAATTCTGAAAAAAAACATGAAGCACAAGAAAATAGAGTAAAAAAAAAAAGATATATGAGCCTGAGTCCACGCGCTTTGATAAACTGTTTTGTTTTATTCAAATGAAAATTCCAGATCAAGGGTCAGAATAATAAAAAATAATTATGTTGGTTAAAACAACTCCTTTTGCCCATTAAAAATAAATGACATATTTTAGTGTTTTTATGCAATTCAAATCTTTCTAAAAATCTGTGCACTTTGTTTATTATTATTATTATTATTATTATTATTTATCATCATCATTTTATTTACACGGTTTGGACACGCCCTCTCAATCCATGTTTTTATTTATTTTTTATTTATATTTATTTTTTATTATTACTTTTTTCCATTTATTTTTACTACTTTCTACATTTTATACACAAACGACATCAAATATATGAAGTAAGATACATGGAATTATGTAGCAATGAAAAAATAGTTAACTACAAAAAAAAATATAAAAAAATAAAAAATAAATAAAAATAAAATCCTTAAAGTATCCACGCTTTGCTTTGTCGAAAAATAATATTTAGTAGAGCTATTTAAGTATTTTTCATTGCTACATAATTCCATGTATCTTACTTCATATATTTGATGTGGTTTGTGTATAAAATGTAGAAAGTAGTAAAAATAAATGGAAAAAGGAATAATAATAATAAATAAATAAATAAATTTAAAAAACATGGAATGAGAGGGCGTGTAATAAAATAATAAAAATAAAAAACACTGAATAAGAGGTTGTGTCCAAACTTGAGGTGGTGCACATAAAAATAAAAAAAATAAAAAAATAAGCTAAACAAAACGGAATTTTTAGAAAGATCTGAATTGCACAAAAACATGTAAAATGTAATGTAATTTTTTTTTTTTTTTTTTTGATGAAGAGTCATTTTGATCAACACAAGAATCCACTTTTGAAGGGAGTGTGTTTTCTCATTTATATCTGTCTGTAAAAATTGAACATTACAATTTTTTATGCAATCCTAAATATGTCTATGTATTTTCCAGGGGTGCGACTTATACACAGATGCGACTTATATGTGAAATGATTCAAATATATAATTTCACATCTTCCTCCAGAGTGGGTGGAGTTGTTCAGAAGCGACACCGACGACGAAGAATTCAGTGGATTTATTGATTTGGAGTGAGATCCAGAGTAAACTTGTTGCTTGTTTTTTCTGCTTTATTTATCTGTTCAACTGTTAATATCTTACGTTAACAAACCAGACACGTGTTCAGTTCTGTCTGTGCTTCATGTCGCTGAATAAATATAAATAAATATAAACAGATTTTGTAAAATAAATTTCCTCAAAAAATGCGATATATATGTGTTTTTTTCTTCATTATTTTGCATTTTTTGGCTGGTGCGACTTATACTCCAGAGCGACGTATACTCTGGAAAATACAGTATATAAATTAAAAAATACTAAATTAATCTTCAAATAAATCGGGTTTTATATACAATTTGAACTTTTGCGTTTTATTGCGAGGTTACGGTGAAGCCGATTTAAACAGTACGCTCAACGGTGCGAAATTAGACACAGATCGATACACGCGCTGGTCGATATTTGCAGTATTTAGCTAATGGGTTATCGCCTTAGCTTTCCAGCGACGACCGATATTTCGCTTTCCCTCCTGCTGTTCTAAAGATCCACATAAACCCGTATTTGAAGACAGACGAAGGCGAAACAGGACCGCGCGAAACACGACCGCGCAGCTCCGTGGTAAAACAAATCAAGTAAACAGAAACACCTTTTGCGAAACGAGAAAAAAATGCAATATGTAATTTGACCAAAAGAAAATGAAAAAAACGTTGAAATCGATATAACCCAACAGCGTTCCACCGCGCCGCTAAACTCTCCTAAAGCTCGTGTTTGCTCTGTACTATTTGGCCGCGTGTTTGAAATGCTATCAGGCGCGCGCAGACGAGATGAAAAAAAAAAAAAAACACAGGGTCAATCGCAACTGGACCTCGCCGTTATATTGGCCCGGCGCTATCCGCGGTTTGGTTCTAACAAGCGGTCAGGGCGAGGCCAGAGGAGACGGCCGAGCGCGCCTTCCCCCCTCTGCTCCCTGCTCCTCGGCGCCGGGCTCCAGTTAATAGAAAAGACCTGCTCCTCCCGTCCCCTCCGCCCCGGCACCCGAATGCAACGCTCCCGCCGCCGCCGCCGTCGCAGATTCCATTATCCAACCGCTGACCCGCTGTTCACTTCAGCGGCTCGGAGTTACACGGGACGACAGCAGAAGGAGAGAGCGAAACGTGGAGGTATAAGCAAATCGGAGCGAGCTGGTATTAAAAAAAATATTTAAAAAGTCTTTTTTTTTTTATTAAAGTTCACATATTACGCTGTTTTTATCTGTTCTAATGTTGTTTCCTCGTCACAAACAGACCTGGAGTTGTGTTTTGTTTCATTCACACATGTTTAAACAAAAAAAAAAGCATATTTAAGCTGAGAAAACATGCTGTTCCACCTTGTGATGTCATCATGTGGTAACCAGGAAGTGCTCCACTGTGTTTTTAAACTCCACACACCTTCATTTCTAGAATCATTTGGATCATTTCAGCTCTAGAATTACAAATCTCTACTAAATAAAAAGTAAAAAAGGAGCTGTTAAGTTGAAAACTACCACTTCATGACATCACAAGGTGGAACGGGGCGTTTTGAGCTTTGGAGATGTAGACGGACACAACTCCAGTACGTTTTTGAGGAGGTAACAACATTATAACATAACAATTATTTTTAAAAAGTTGCAGTTTTTTTTAGTTTTAAAGTCATTTTTACTCAGCTTTTAAAAGTACAAAACAAAAATTTGATTCCATTTGTCCTTGATCGAATCCTCTAAACTTTACTCTTTAATAATATATTTAGAACATGGAGGACAAAAACGTTTTTCAAAGCGTTTAAACATGTTCTAGTCGTTTCCTTCTCATTTATACAGAGTGATTCATGTTTGAGTTTGATCTTTAATCCTTTATTTTCAAGACGCCATTTTGTCGATCAACCCCCGTTTTCACCTCCACCTGGACACGCCCACTGTGACGTACGCACATCGTCCTCCAGTTTTATTTTCTTAATCGGTGATACTCGCTAGTGTGACGTGCAGCTGTCCATAGGGGGCGCCGACAGCTACGCGGCGCTTTGTTGTGACGACGTTTACGGCGACGTCAGCTCCTTTTGGACGCCGCAGTTTTCTAACACGAAACTCAGAGGATTTGTTTCTTTTATTAAGTCGTTTTTGATGAATATTGTGATTTAAAATGTGCAAATTATAACATATATAGCACTATAGGTCTGATTTAAGCTTTAAAGTTTTAAATAATTATAATAAAAAGCAGCTACACACACACACACACACACACATACTGAAGGCTACTGAAGTGTCTTGCTCAAGGACACAACAGCAGTATGTAGTAATAGGACCACTATCTGCCAATCAATAATCATTTAATTCAAAAACAGAAACAACGTCTTCTACTTTGTGAAAATCGTTGTTATGTTCAGGGTTTTTGAGTTTTCGTTTCAGTTTCATGTTTCAGTTTTGTTTCACATTTCACTGACGTCACTGAAACAGGAAGTGTCGATTGTTACGCCGCCATTTTGGATCCAGAGCCAGAGAACTTTGTACAAGAATGAGACGTCACCGGAGATGAAGAAATACTGAAAATATCACTGAAGGACGACAAGGAGGAGGAGAGGAAAAGAGAGAGAGGGAGGGAAGAGATGGAGAGAGAAGAGAGAGGAGGAAAGAGAGGAGACGAAAGTTCGGTGTCGCTGAAGGACGACGAGGAGGAGAGGAAAAGAGAGAGAGGGAGGGAAGGAAAGAAGGGAGAGAAGGAAAGAGAGGACTCAAGGCAAGGAGAAAGAGAGGGCAATAAAAGAGGAGAGAGGAGGAAAGAGGAGGAACGAGAGGACTCAAGGCAAGGAGAAAAGAGAAGGAAGGAAAGAAGAGAGAGAAGGAAAGAGAGGGAGAAAAGAGACGGAGAGAGGGGGGAAGAAAGCGGATTCAAGGCAAGAACCGAATCAAAGAGACGGAAAGACGGAGAGAGGAGGGAAGAGAGAGAAAGAAAGAGAACTCAAGGCAAGGGCTGAATCAAAGAGACGGAGAGAGAGAAGACAGGGAAGAGAGATGGAGAGAGGGAAAGCAGAAAGAGAGGGAAGAGAGTGAGAGAGGGGAGGGAGAGAGAAGAGGAAAGAGAAGACTCAAGGCAAGGACTGAATCAAAGAGACAGAGAGAGATAAGAGAGGGAGAGGGAAAGAGAGGGAAGAGAGACAAGAGAGGGAAGAGACGGAGATGGAAGAGTTGGAGGGGGGAGCAGGAAAGAGAAGATTCAAGGCAAGGATTGAATCAAAGAGACAGAGGAAAGAGTGAAGAGATGGAGAGAGGGAAGAGCCAAGGAGGGGGAAGAGAGGAAAGACAGTGAGAGAGGGGAGGGAGAGAGAGGAGGAAAGAGAAGACTCAAGGCAAGGACTGAATCAAAGAGACAGAGAGAGATAAGAGAGGGAGAGGGAAAAGAGAGGGAAGAGAGATGGAAAGAGGGAAGAGAGACGAGAGAGGGAAGAGACGGAAGAGATGGAGGGGGAGAGAGGAGGAAAGAGAGGACTCAAGGCAAAGACTGAATCAAAGAGACAATGAGAGGAAAGAGACGGAGAGAGGGAGGACAGGAAAGAGAGTGAGAGGGGAGGGAGAGAGAAGAGGAAAGAGAAGACTCAAGACAAGGGCCGAATCAAAGAGACGGAGAGAGGGAAGACAGGAGAAAGAGTGAGAGAGGGGAGGGAGAGAGAAGAGGAAAGAGAAGACTCAAGACAAGGGCCGAAGCAAAGAGACGGAGAGAGGGAAGAGAGAGAGGGACCCTAAGACCCTGGAGACCCCTGAGACCCCGGAGAGAAGAACCGTGCAGCCATTTTGTCTAACGAGGGCTTGAGATGAATCGGCTCTCTGCACCGGCTCTCGGCTCTCGGCTCTCGGCTCTGGCTCCGAGTCCTGGCTCTGCAGTTTTCATTGTTAAGCAGCCTACACACGAACACTCCAGCGTCATTAAAATACACCCACATATTTACAAAACAAGGACAAACAGGAGACGGTCGAGCGGAAAGAACAGCTCTGGACTGGATCATCAGACAGAGGAGAGGCTCATCTGAAATATGTACGACTCTACGAGGGACGGGACTGCGATTATTTTATTTACGTGTTTATAATAATACAAACTGCGGATCTGTTTGTATAGTTTTGTGTGTGCTCTTCATCAAATTTGGATATATTTACTCCAAATAATGAAATAAACATCAAAAAATAAATTGAAAGTTGTTTTCATAGACTGTGGACCGAGCGAGTGCGACGTCAAATGAAGCTAATCGAGGCTAGCGGTTATAGCGGCTAATTTGGAGTCGAGTTTCGTATTTGGGATTCCGACCGCGAGTATCATAGCAACCAAACAGCCAATCCAGAGCGAGGTTGTTGAAGGTAACGCCCCTTCCCAACTGCACCACTGGTTTAACAGGGAGCAGGCGCTTAGCAACAGTGTCAATCAAACCTGTTGCTAACGCTAGCGGGAGTGACCTTGAGGAAAGAAGGCGCCTGATTTGTCTGTTATTAATGTTCGTATCTTGATTTACAGACACAATAGCGGAATAAAAACACGAAAATCATGTAGAGCGAGTTAATACGAACATTTAAGACCAAAATGACGAGTCTGAAGGCAGAATTGATGGAGCAGGAAGTGCGCACATGCTCACTTCCTGTTTGGAACGCGGCGGCTAGCAGGTTAGCTATGTCCGTTTATATAAACAGTCTATGGTCGTATTGTAAATCATATAATTTGTTCATGTTTGAAATGATACGGAGACATTTTGGAGCTCGTATATGAAAACATTAACATTTTTATTGCATTTGTGTATCTGTATGTATTTATTTATATGTTTATTTGACACGGACAGAACCAAAAATATTCACAACCAACGTGACGTCTGCAGCTCAGAGCTCAGGGACAGACCGGCTCGACGGATCATGAATATAAAGACACAATAATGAGAAGAAATTCATAAATGTGGGTCAAAAATGTGAGATTTAGGTAAAGTGTAATGTCCAGAACAAATATATGAACATGGAAGTAAAACAGAGTAGAAGATGATGGTAGTAGTAGTAGTAGCAGCAGCAGTAGTAGTAGTAGAAGAAACACCAATAGTAGTAATAGTACTAGTAGCAGTAGAGGTAGAAGTAGTAGTAATCGTAGTGGTAGTAGTAGAAATAGCAGGAGTAGCAGTAGTAGCAGTGGTGATAGTAGTTGCAGTAGTAGTGGTGATAGTAGTAGTTGCAGTAGTAGTAGTAGTAGTAGTGGTGATAGTAGTAGTAGCAGTTGCAGTAGTAGTAGTAGTGGTGATAGTAGTAGTAGTAGTTGTAGTAGTAGTAGTGGTGATAGTAGCAGTAGTAGTTGTAGTAGTAGTAGTGGTGATAGTAGTAGTAGTAGTTGTAGTAGTAGTAGTGGTGATAGTAGCAGTAGTAGTTGTAGTAGTAGTAGTGGTGATAGTAGTAGCAGTAGTTGCAGTAGCAGTAGTTGTAGTAGTAGTAGTGGTGATAGTAGCAGTGGTGATAGTAGTAGTAGTAGTTGTAGTAGTAGTAGTGGTGGTGATCGTTGTTAAGTGTGACGTCTCTTTATTGTTGGGAACTTAACAATTTAGTTGATTTTTTTTTTCTGGATACACACATTTTTTCCTTAATTCACATTTTTCTCCGCACTTCCACACACACACACGCACACACCCCTACACGCACCCACACACACACACGCGTGTTACATTGTACAGGACACTGACATTTCCTCTGCATTCTATTTGCTCCTGTTCCTCCCTGGCCTCCCATTATCACCGGGCAGCAGCAGGATCCAACTCCACAAAATATAAAAATAAAACACACACACCACAAAATAAATTATTCCGCTCCACGCCAGGCCGGTCCGTTTGGTGTCCGAGCCACTGGGGACGAGCGTGTGACAGCGGAGTACACAGCGGAGTACACAGCGGAGTACACAGCGGAGTACACAGCGGAGTACACAGCGGAGTACACAGCGGAGTACACAGCGCCTTCTCTGTACGGGAGGAATGTGACACTAAAGCGAACACAAAGATATAATGTTATGCAGGAATCCAGCCTGACACTGTGTACTGTGAGGCCACCTGCCCCGCGGACGCAGTACTGGGGGGGGGGGGGGTCTGAATAATGTATAAAATCTACGAGGCCGAGTACGCGTGAAGTCGGAGTTGTTGTATTCAGTGACATCGAATCTAATTAGAAGGGAATGGGGTAAACGGACGGATTTTTATACAACGGTTTTCCAGGTTCTGGGCAAACTAAGATTTATATCAATGAAACACTCACCATGGAAGGAGTAGTAGTAGTAGTAGTAGTAGATGTAGTAGTATTAGAGGTAGTAGTAGTACTAGAAGTAATAGAAGAAGTATTAATAGAAGTAGAAACAGCAGTAGCAGCAGCAGTAGCAGTAATAGTAGTGATGGTTAACTCAAGGAACCACTGACCCTAGTTGTAGTAGTGCTAGAAGTAGTAGTAGTAGAAGTAGTAGTAGTAGTAGTAGAAATGGCAACAGTAGTAGTGACAATAGTAACAGGAGCAGTAGTAGTAGTTAAATCAAGGAACCACTCACCCTAGTAGTAGTAGTAGTACTAGAAGTAGTAGTTACATCAAGGAACCACTCACTCGTAGTAGTGGTGGTAGTAGTAGTAGAAGTAGTAGCAGTAGAAGTAGTAGAAGTATTAATAGTAGTAGAAACAGCAGTAGCAGCAGCAGTAGTAGGGGTTAAAGAAGTAGTAGTAGTACTAGAAGTAGTAGAAGTAGTAGTAGTACCAGTAGTTACCATCAAGGAACCACTCACTCGTAATAGTGGTAGTAGTAGTAGAAGTAGTAGTAGTAGTAGTAGTAGAAGTAGTGGTTACATTAAGGAACCACTCACCCGTTCACACTGGGGGTGAGGTGGGTTAAGTGTCTTGCCCAAGGACACAAAAAGAGTGATCAAAGGAGCTGGAACTGCACCACCAACCTTCAGATCAGTGGACAAACACTCTACCAACTGAGCCACTGTCGCTCCCAAATAAAAATAGACAAATAATACGTTACTAAATATGTTTTTTAATCTATTTTTTGTGTTTTTAGTGTAAAAAATGCCTAAAATTACAAGAAAAAAGATTTGTCTCTTCTAAAAAAATGACAAACAATAGACAATTATTACCAAATATGTTTTTTAATCAGATTTTTATGTCGCTGCAACACCAACCGGGACGAGGGGGCCTTTCTGCTCTCACATACCAACAATATTTATCTGTCATTAATCACGTTTATATCTTAATTTACGGACAAAATAGCAAAATAAAAACATCAGGATCATGTAGAGCGGGTTAATACGAACATTTATGACCAAAACGACGAGTCTGACAGCAGCAGTTACAGAGAGAGGGGCCACAGTTTTTCAATAGAAAGCCAAACCGAAGCCAGAGTCAATGCTAAAACCAGCTAGCGAGTTAGCTTTGTCCATTTATATAAACAGTCTATGCATCTATTTATCTATATCCATTACAAAAACGCATATTCGCCCAAGATAAAACGCTAAAACCCAGAATCACACACACACACCTCTGAGCCGTCCAGTCGCTCACGCCGCTGCCCCGATTGGCTCCCGCCGCGCTAAACGCCATCTGCTGTGTACATAGGGCGCCGTGACGCACCCGCACCGTCCGAACGCCCCACATAAACGCGCTCTCGGCTCACTGTTTGCCTCCGCGTCGGTAGAATAACCCGAGTCCGCTCCCCTCTCTCTGTCCGGGGTTATTGCTCCGGCACAATCCTATTAGAGCACATGGCAGGACCGCGGCTTGTGTCGAGAGCTATCAGCGCGAACGGGGTACGTGTGGTCCTATAAGCCGGGGAGGAGGGTGAGGAAGCGCTACGGGACGTTTTGGGGTCTTTTGTTGCGGGATTCGAGTCTTTTGGATTTGTTTATTATGAAGAATCGTTCAAAACATTGGCGATTCCAGGTGTGTTAATATGATAGAAGATGAGCAAAAGATGGATTTTTTTTTAGCTGTAAATGAATCAAAAACAGATTCATTTTGTTGTTTAAAGTGAACGTGTGTGCGGGGAAAGCGGGTTAAGCGTCTTGCCCAAGGACACAACAGCAGCGCTCGTCTGCGGGAGCTGGAATCGCACCGTCAACCGTCACATCAGTGGGCAAATACTCGACCAACTACTTAAGAACAATAAAAAAAAAATCGTCAATTATTACGTTGCCAAATGTTTTTTTAATCTGATTTTTGTGTTGTTCAGCGTAAATCAATGTAAAAAATGTCAAAAAATACAAGGAAAAAGATTCGGCTCATTAGAAAAATGACCATGATCCAAACATTCAAACGATTCACATTAAAGAATCGTTCAAAACATTGGCGATTCTAGGTGTATTTATATGATAGAAGATGAGTTTAGGATTGATTTAATCTACAAACGAATCAAAAACAGATAAATTTAATTGTTTAAAGCGGAGGAGTGTGCGTGCGAAGTGGGTTAAGTGTCTTGCTCAAGGACACAACAACAGCATTCAGATGTGTCTGTGGGATTCAAACCGTCAACCTTCAGATCAGTGCCCAAACGCTCTACCAACTGAGCCACTATCACTCCCAAATAAAAAATAGACAATTATTAAATATATTTAATCTGATTTTTATGTTTTTCCGCGTTAATCAATGTAAAAAATACCTAAAAATACAAGAAAAAGGATTCGGCTCTTTTAAAAATTCCATCCAGTTCAAACCATTCACATTAAAGAATCGTTCAAACCACTGGCGATTCTCTGTGTTTTTATACGACAGGAACCGAAGTGAGGATGGATTTAATCTACAAGTCGCTCCCAAATAAAAAATAGACAAGTACTATGTGGCTAAATATGTTTTTTAATCTGATTTTTGTGTCTTTCAGCGGAAAAGAAATCCTAAAATTACAAGAAAAACGATTTGGTTCTTCTAAAAAATAACCATGATCCAAATATTCAAACGATTCACATTAAAGAATCGTTCAAAACACTGGCGATTCTAGGTGTTTTTATACGACAGAAACTGACCTGAGGATGGATTTAATCTACAAACGAATCAAAAACGGATTAATTTAAGTGTTTAAACTGAACGTGCGTGCAAAGTGGGATAAGTGTCTTGCCCAAGGACACAACGAAAGCATTCACGTGTGGGAGCTGGAATCGCACCGCCAACAGATTTGAACGTGCTCCCAATGATGTTTACGTCGAAAATAGACAATTATTACGTTGCTAAATATGTTTTTTCATCTGATTTTTGTGTTTTTCAGCGTAAAACAAAGGAAAAGATTCGGCTCTGTTAAAAAAATAACCATGATCCAAACATTCAAACGATTCACATTAAAGAGCCGTTTAAAAGAGCCGAACTCGGTCATGAGCAACACATCAGAGCAAAGAGCCCACCCTTTGCCCACGCACTTAAGAGAGGTGTAACTGCAGTATTCCCAAGAGAAATTATTCTACTGCGCCATTCAAGAGGCTGGGGAAACTATGTCTATAAGGGCCAGGTCCCTGCGGGGTAAACAATACTCGTGATCAAATCAACAAACGGGAATGAGATTTCAAACTGGAGCCGCTGGAGAGGTGTGGAGAGCGGAGCGAGAGTACGACTTCTTAACTAGAAATATATACTTTTTTTTTTTTAAGTTCTGTGATCCTCATGTACTATATTGTGTTTTGTGTCCATGTTATAACCACAGAATGTGTTGAACCGCTGGACGTGACAAACAGGGTTTTAATGTCAATAGGATAAATGTAGGTCAAATAAAATAAAAATTAAAAAAAAATATATATCTTCTGCTATGGTTTTTATTTTTACGCAAATGTCATTTAAATTATTTATTTTTATTTTGGGGAATGTGAATTTTTCTTTTTTTTTTTTTTTTTAAACGAAACCTGGTATTTTGGTTATTCATGTTATATAAATAAAAAGTTTAATTATGGTTCAGAATATATTACTGGTAAAAAATAAAAATAAATAAATAAAATAATAATGAAAATAAAATAAAACAATAATAATAATAATAATAAATACAAATAATTAAAAAAAAAATAATGATGCTAGATTATTAAAAAAAAAAAAAAAAAAAAAAAAAAGAATTGACCCATATATTTTGAATGAACAAAATAAAAACTTATCTCTATATCTGGAACACATTTTTTATATTATTTAATTTGATTCATTTATTATTATTATTATTATTTATTTATTTTTAGTATTTTTTTTACAATTATATTTGCAAGAGCGGAGAGGAGGTGACACACAAATATTAAATCCCAGGAGCTGAAGAGGATCAAGATTTTGAATATAAACTTGACCCAAAACACGGAGTTAAGCTGAACTACTTTTCTAAACATCTATTTCTCCCATGTCTATCTCCGCTCCTTCCATACGATTTGTTCAGCCTTAAGAGCGAAAAAAGTCGATGTCTCCGGTCTGCAGAGGCGCGGCACAAAGACGCGTCTGCTAGCAACACAACAGCTAGCGACGCGAGAAGCTAATCTGCAGAAACGCTATTAGCACGGGACATGATGAGATAGCAAAACGGCGCAGGCGACTAGCTCTGATAATGTCCCGCCTTTTAGAGTCCACTGCTCCTTATAGAGGAACAGACACGGGCTGATAACCTCGGAAAGGAACAAGATCTAACATTTTTATTTGAAATTTCATAAACTTGACCCACTTCTGTCCTCAGATTTTAGATTAAAGGTCCAGTATTACATAAAAGTGACTCTTGTGAGGTTTAAGCTGTGTTATAATGCTCTTAACGCATCAAAAACAGACCTGGAGTTGTGTTTTGTTTCATTAATCCTGGTTTATTCATCTGTCGACATCTGCAAAGCTCAAAACGCTCTGTTCCACCTTGTGACGTCATGAAGTGGTAGTTTTAGTTAAGTTAACGCCTACATTTTACCTTTAGTTCAGTAGTAGATTGGCAATTCCAGGGGTGAAATCATCCAAATTATTCTAGTAAAAGTGTACAAAGTTTAAAAACATAGCGGAGCACTTCCTGTATTACCACATGATGACATCACAAGGTGGAACAGAGTGTTAAACGTGTGTGAATGAAACAAAACACAACTCCAGGTCTGTTTGTGACGAGGAAACATTACAAAACATTATAAAAAAAAAACTAAATCAGAAAACAGCGCAATATGAGCCCTTTAAACCCAGTTCCGGGTCAGATCTGTGGAGAGACGAGCCCACTCACTGCACTAATGCCTGATTTTCCAAGTGTTTTTCAGCAATAAAACACCCATAATTAAATAAATGCACTATAGATAAGTTTAGCGCTGCACTGGGGAATATTTCAGGCAAACGACAACATCTCCATGGAGACAAGCAGGTAGCAGACCCTTCGTTAGAAATGTTACAGAGTGCGTCTTTAATCTAAACCGAAACAGCATTATAACATAGATCAGAACATAGCGAAATATGGCTTTTACTAACAACAATTTACTTACAAAAACATTCCCCATGACGTCCCGTTTATTATGTTATAAAATATAATTTGGTGTTTTGTTTCTCAAGACGATTATCCAATCAGAGCGCAGAATAAGCCTCACACGAGTCTCTCCTTTGGGTTGCCAGTTTCAACGCTAAAATCCACTTGGTTTAAACCTAAAAGGACTCTCTCTGATCTGAATCCTCACTACCTAAACCCCGGCCCCTGCAGACAATCATTAGTCAGGCTAAAATAGGTTGTGTTCACACCATTTAAGAATTTAGGTCATTTCAGATGGAGGGCAGGGGCTTGTGTAAGTCTGGAAGATTTTGAAAGAACTTACAGAAAATCTACATATGTTGAACGTTATCTTTATGGTGAAGCGTTAGATTCACACATTTGCAATACGAATCTTATGGTTTGAGTTTGAAAATACCAGAATGTCGATGTGCAGACCCGGTATGTACCATTTTCACGTCCATAGTTGAGTTATTTGGACATGAGTACGACGTTAGCTACGGTGATTCAAATGCGGTTAGCTTGAAGTTGATCAAAAACACCACTGAGACTGTAACTAATTTGACGCTGCCTTATCCGTTGTCGCCACAAACAGGACACTACAAGTAAATCCAAAGTTTTTCTGCTGTATACTGAGCGAGCGTGACGTCACCCACAGCGTTCGGCTCCAGTCAAATGAAGCTAATCCAGGCTAGCAGTTATAGCGGTGAATTTGGAGCCGGGTTTCATATTTGGATTTCCGACCGTGAGTATCATAGCAACCAAAGAGCCAATCCGGAGCGAGGCTGTTGAACGTAACGCCACTTCCGCCCATCGTTCCCCCAACGCTGTCGATCAAACCTGTTGCTAATGCTAGTGGGAGCGACGTCGGCGGGAAGATGGCGCCTGATTTGTTTGTTATTAATGTTCATATCTTGATAAATGGACACAATAGCGAAATGAAAACACCAGGATCACGTGGAGAGGGTTTATACGGACATTTTAAGACCAAAACGAACGTAAAGTGAATTGGAGCCAGAGTTGATGAAGCCGGAAACGCGCCCATGATCACTTCCTGTTTGTAACACAGCGGCTAGCAGGTTAGCTATATCCATTTATATAAACAGACTATGGTATGTACAGAGATGCTAATCATAAACCAGCTCAAAAGTGATGCATTTTGACAATTAAAAGACCAATTCTACAACGGAAATGCGTCTGATCAATGCTAACCTAGTAGCTACTTCGAATATTGCGTTGTCATGTAAATTAGGCCCATCACGGTAACACAATTTGAACATTTTCGATGTATTCACGGAGTAAATATACACGATAAACGATAATATTGACTGACGCAGTAACCCATGCACAGATTTAAACCACAAAAACTATTCTAAATCTGCAATATTTAAAAAAAAAACCTACGAGCTGCGATAAAAACACAGCAGAATGAAACACTTAAGTACTTAGTTTATTGGTTTGTTGGTTTATATTTTTCGAAATAGCACTTCGTACGGTTATATATAGCATTTATCATGACAGGCCTAATTTGAACGTAGCTAACCGTGTATGCTAACCGTGCAAGCTAGCTAACGGTTGACTGTTCTGCCGTCCGTTACTTTAAAATAACCCAACTACGGCACTGCATTCGGAAGGTCATCTGCTAGTACAGTTCATTTGAAACCGTGTCAGACAATAACCCAAACACATTTGCGTATACATGACCAGATTTAATCACGATTACCAATTTACAACACCGACGCCAACGTACGCGACGTGTAATACACCGAGAACGAGGAAAACAAACAGATACGGGCGAGCTAGTAAATGGAATAGCTGGAATTTCAACCAAATGGCTTTTTGTTCCCTTCGGCCAAGCGCGGACTGATAGACGAAATTTGGCTGGAAAGTGCAACGGGACGGGAATAATGGCATGTCTACGAAAAAAAAAAAAAAAAAAACAGTGGCAAAAAGTGCGAGATTGAAGCGAGTTAGACAAACCCATCCATCACCGCCTTGTATCATTGGCTCTGACACCTCATTTTAGTCTTGCCTTCGAGAGGAAAATTCCAACTTTGGACTAGTTCGGACCGCGGATACCAACAGCGTAAGGGATCGCCGGACGCCCATTCACTTACTGTACAGTTGTATCTTCTTTCCATCACAAATCCGGCGTAGATTTGTTCTGGACTTCCATGATAATGCCGTCTAGCGCTGGAACCGAACCGCGGGGAAGCTGTGTCCAATCTATTCGACTGGAACATAGCAGAGCAACCCAGCGGTAAACAAAGACACTACTGCACCATATTTGGAAGCCATCTTAAAAAGCAGGGAGCTCCGTGTGGCGTGCTGGTAGTGCCATACACACACACACACACACACGCGTACACAGACAGACGCGCTAGCTAGGGTACGTTCGGGGAGGTAAAGTGAGGACAAAGAGGCGAAGAGAGCGGGTTTAAACTGGAGGATGAATGGGTTGGTTTCAGGTAATGTCAAAATACGGTGAAATATCCATTGAGGTTGATACGAAGTGTAAGAAAAAGCGCGGGGTTGTTGTCAAAATCCGCCATGTTGAATGCCAGCGTGCCGAACCTCCGTAGGGACACAGGAGCGAGACCGTGTTTTAAAAAAAAGTAAAACGAAGAGCAGAGGAACAACCGGATAAGCTGCTTGGTCACTGCTCGTGTAGATACATGTACCGCGCTATAGTACCCAAATACTTTTACTTTTAGCTATGCCCAGTTTAGCGTTTGGTCTCTGAAACTCTCCCCTCGTTTAGCATTAAGCTAACTTGTAAATTCTGCCGATACAATCCCCCGTGTTGACGCAGACAAGCTAGCAGACGATCTGGAGGTGTTCATCAGGTAGCTACGGGTTTCGATTTGATGCTAAATTAGCGCTAAACAAATAAACAACGTAAAAAAAAAAAAAAAACAATCGGCAAACCCAGGTGCATTCTTCACATAAAAATGCTAATTAATCCAAAAATAAACTGCCAAACTAATTTCCCATAAACAATTGCCGATGAATCGATGGTGAATGAATTGGCGACGAACAATTCAAAACAAAACGCGCAATCTTTGGAGCGAGACGGCGTAATCGCTCGCTAGTAAATGGTCAAGGAACGTCGAGGAACCACGTACGCATTCATAAACCAGTTGAAAGCGTGATTTTTTATTTATTTTTTTGTTTCATTGCTTTAGTTTTAAACCTTGTGTTGAAAATTGCGCGTCTTTAACATTAAACTTGTTTCTCGGTAAAAATGCGACGCGTTTATTTTATGATATTCTACACTGGAACCCGCTACTTCGGTTACACGTTCCCGGTTTTCTTTCATTTTTCCGTTGACAGGACGTCTTGTAATACGTCTTTTCCACCTTCCTGTAAAACTAGCTAGCTAACTGTACAGCGGTCCCTCGTTTCCCTCGTGAACCGGCTCTTTTGAACGGCTCTTTAGCGTGAACTTGTGGAACCAGGTCTCATTTGTAAAAGAAACACATTTTTTTAAATTTATTTTTATTTTTTTATACTGGTTAAGGCTGAAACAACACAAGAATCGGACGATAAACAGAACAAGCAACGTGATTGAGCGATTTGTGCAGAAATAAAAAAAAAATAAAACAACAATTTGGCATCATGATAACAATTAAGTTACGAAATGAAGAAAAAAACTGAATTTCCATCCTTCAGCCCTTCGTAGCTGTACATCTTTTCAGTGACTCCAATCATCTTGTAGTAACGTATTCTACCTTCACGTAAACGGCTAACGATCTATCCATTTATGACCTTGTACAGACGGTATGTAAATGGGACCAGCCTTCTATAGATAGTACTTTTCTCGGGGTATAAGTACTGCATGGCTCCTTTGTAATGCAACCCACACACAAACGCATGTCCCTGCTGTCTGGAACTTCAATCATCTCGTCAGATAAACGTCTTTCAATGCTCTAGCTCAGAGGCGTCAAGCTCATTTTCACCGAGGGCCACATTAGCAAAATGGCCGCCATCAAGGGCCAGATGTGATTGTGCGGCAGGATAAATGTCACCAAATGTAAACAAATGTCATGTAAAATAAATGTAACTACTTTTAAACTTGTTAAATAATGTTTCTGTATTTATTACTTATTCAAGTTGCAAATATTACGTGTCCGTCTAACAGTATTTCCTGATAAACTGACATTAAAAGTGTGGATCTGGTCAGAGCACAACTTCAGCTCTGCTTCAAAAACAGACTTTTAATTATTGGACTATTTGTTGTTTTTCTGGAAGGCTAACGTTTGCATATTTAGCTCCGTGTTTGGTGTCAAAATGTCGACGTAGATTGTACCGACCGCGCCTCAAAACACAAAAAACACACAGATTTTCTCCTTAAAGCACAAACTTGTATTCACCTTTAGCATCTTTCTTGAAACTTCCTTCCACGCCGACAATTTTCCTCTTCCTGAACAATTTTTGATGATTATTTGCAAATATTTCTCAGTGTCACTTGTTGGGAAAATCTCATGAGTTTATTGTCAATACAAACATTAAAGCAGCAAAGACTTATTTTAAAACGACAGTCAAGCCTTAATTTACCTTCTCGCGGGCCACATAAAATGACGTGGCGGGCCGCATTTAGCCCCCGGGCCTTGAGTTTGACATATGCTGGTCTGCAATCGCTTCCTTCACAATGGATACTGGAGGCGAGGTGAGTTAAGTGTCTTGCCCAAGGACGCAACAACAGCATCATCATCATTCTGCGGTAGGTTTTTGTGTTTCACTGTCCAAACGTTCGGTCGTGGTTTAAAATGGCTGCCGATGATTGTTTCGCGCGTTAATCACCGAGAGTTCAATGTCTTCTCTTTCAGCAAATGAACTCCTGTGAAAATATTTTTTTAAATCAAGGCAAAAAGTCGTGGAAAAGGGTAATTAAGAAGCTGCGATTGTTGTCAGTCGAACGGAAACAATGAAATAAGAAATTAAAAGTTTACTTTGGATATAAAAGAGCGAACTTCTCAGAGAAATAAACTCAGTGATGGGACTTTCGGCTCCTTTATCGGATCTGAATCTTGCGGATCGGTTCATTTCAAAGAGTCGTTAAAGGACCGGCTCTTTTTTTTAATTTATGTGACAGAAGCCAATTTTGAGAACTTATTTTATCTCTAAACTAATCACAGACAGAACTGACCAAAGCTGTTTAAAATAGGTCAAAGTGAAAGTGGGAGAGTGTTTCAGTTTTCACCTTTCAAAATAAAACTTTGCACTACAAGAATAATAAAAAATTAAAAAAAAAGATAAAAAACAACGCTGTACTTTAAAATAGGGTCCAGGACTTATTAAGTACTTATGATGGTAATGAGTAGATACTTGATACTTATGGTGGAAGTTACAATGGTAGTTATGGTACTTATACTGATACTTACCGATACTTTGTGGTACTTAAAGCAGTACTTACAGTGGTACAAGAAGTGATACTTACACTGATAGTTATTGGTAGAAGTACTGGGACTTAAAGTAATATGTTTAATGGTGGTGTTATTGCAGTTAGAAAACAGATTTAATACTCAATATTAAAGAATATGTTATCGTTAGACATGTGAAGTACCAGTAAGTATCAGTATAAGTACCACCACAAGTACCACGGTAACTTCCGGTAAGTATCTACTAAGTTCTACCGTAAGTAACTAGTAAGTCCCGGACCCTATTTTAAAGTGCTACCAAAAATAAAAATAAAAACATAAATAAAAACATAAATAAATGAAAAAAATATATATATATATTATATAATAAAATAAAAATATAAATAAATAAATAAATACATAAATAAATGAAAAATAAAATAATAAAATAATAAAAAATACATAATAAAATAAAAAATAAATAAATACATACATAAATGAAAAATAAAATAATACAAATAAGAAAAATAAAAAATAAATATATAAATAAAGAAATAAATAAAGAAAGACTAAACTAGCAAGCAAAAGTGGTGAGCAGCCTTAGAACTAAAAATAACCCAGATAATCACTTGGGGACACTATTGGGACGTGGTCTATGCAGAAAAACATAATAAAATTCAATGTCCTGGTCCAGAGATGCATTTCTCTCGGTTTATTTTCATGTGAGCAGCAAATAAACAAGGTAAAAAAAACAATCAGCAAACCCAAGTGCATTCTGGTCCATCTGAACCGCCCACCAAACTAATTTCCCATAAACAAAACTAATAAACTCGTCTTAGAACAAACAAAAACAAATACAGTTGGATCTCAGTGTGACTCTGAAGTGCTGTACGTTTGCAATTTGTTTTCTCCCCGATAAAACCCATAACGTCGATGAAACGTTCTGCACCGACAAAGACGCCTACGAAGGTTTGAACTTTGAGAGAGTTTAAACCTCCTGAGACTCGAGCTCTTGCAGGATTTTATTAGCAAAAACTATTAAGCGCCTGGACACAAACATTTAAAAAAACAAAATGAGAAACAATTGTGCCTCTTAGAACAATGTGTCTCATTTGAAGTGCTGCAAACAGGCGCAGGAAGACGTGTGCATTTAAATAAAAATAAAAATGTAATAATAAAAAATAAATAAAAATAAAAATAATAAAAAATAATAAAAATACAATAAAAAATAAAATAAAAAATAATGAAAAAATAAGATAAAATAAAATAAAGAAATAAAGATTAATACAAATAAAAATAATTTCAATTCAATTCATTTATTTTTGTAATAATAAATAAATATTTTTGTAATAATAAATAAATATTCAAAACTCGTAGAAATATTCAAAATTGTTGCTCTTCTTCTAAAAATTTGCACTGTGGCCTAAACAACCCAAAATGTGTTGTCCACAGATGAGGACACCAGGTCTCAGTAGGTTAAACGAGAGAGAAATGTGAGAAAATGATAACGCCTGTGTGAGAAAAGTGTATAAAGTGTGTGGTGAGGGGTTTTACAGCCAAAAACATAGAGAATAATCGTAAAAATCTGTCACTCGTGTTGCTTGCTCTGCTTCTCTGACGATTCTTGCGTTGGTTCAGCGTTAACCAGTATAAAAAATGTTTAAAAAAGACAAAGTTCACGCTAAAGAACCGTTCAAACGACCCGACCGCTTCACGAATCCCAACCACCCGACCTCGCTTCCACCTGAAAAACACGAACACGGCCCATTATCGCGAGCCAAAAGAGCTCAGTGAATCTGCAAAACGTCGAAAGGGAACACAGGTTAGAAAACGCTGACGAGAATAAGCGCGGACCGTGTTTAAATCCAATTCTCCCGAAGTTGAAACGAATCCAAAAGCGGTTAGTTCTGAACTCCTGACCCCGGAGCTGTGGGCGACGGGGAACCTCTGCCAAACCGACTCAGTTTAGCAACTTAAACACTTCAACACACAAGACGAGCGCACATAATCACTGCTGTTTAACACTAACTAAGAGAGAGGTCAGCCGTTATATTGATTTATGCAAAGACATTCATAAAAGCTCAAATTAAACTGCATTAAAACGAGGCACTGATACCTACACATATTTTAAAGTGCACGTACTGCGCCGTTTTCTGATATTTTATAATGTTTCCTCATCGCAAACAGACCTGGAGTTGAGTTTTCTTTCATTTTTCACACGTTTAACACATAAAACCTGCGTATTTCAGCTGATTTCTTCTCTCAAACACTCTGTTCCACCTCGTGATGTCATCATGTGGTAAACCAGGAAGTGCTCCGCTGTGTGTTTTTTTGTTAAAAACTCCACACGCCTTCATTTCTAGAATCATCTGGATCAATTTCAGCCCTGGAATTGACAATCTCTACAGAAAACAAAAGGTAAAAGATAAGCTGTTAACTTGAAAACTACCACTCCGCCACTTCAGGACAAGCTCGAAATGCTCTGTTCCACCTTGTGATGTCATGAAGTGGTAGTTTTCAAGTTAACAGCTCCGTTTACCTTTAGTTCAGTAGAGATAAGTGGCAATTCCAGAGCTGAAATGATCCAAATGATTCTAGAAATGAAGGTGTGTGGAGTTTAAAAACACAGCGGAGCACTTCCTGTATCGCCACATGATGACATCACAAGGTGGAACAGAGTGTTTTCTCAACCTAAAATTGTAGGTTTGTTTGTGTGTGAAATACCAAAAAGACAAGCGTTGATTCTGAAAAACACAAAAAACATTAACACACAACCTCTGCATATTTACGCTGAGTTCTTCTCTCAAACTGAAAACACTCTGTTCCACCTTGTGATGTCATCGTGTGGCGATACAGGAAGTGCTCCGCTGTGTTTTTAAACTCCACGCACCTTCATTTCTAGAATCATTTGGATGATTTCAGCACCTGGAATTGCCACGTGTCTCTACTGAACTAAAGGTAAAAGGAGGAGAAGTTAACTTGAAAACTACCACTTGATGACATCACAAGGTGGAACAGAGCGTTTTGAGCTTTGGAGATGTTGGTCAAACGTGTGTGAATGAAACAAAACACAACTCCAGCTCTGTTTTTGAGAAGGTATTTAAAGATCACAAGAGTCAATTTTGCATAATATAAGACCTTTAAAGATCCACTGAGCAACTTTTCTGGTGGTTTTCTCCATGTTGACACACAAATGGAACTACAAAGCCAAGTTACGCGTCAGATCTTTGAAGAGGCGAGCCCATTCGCTGTAGGAATGTGTGTTTTTCAAGGCAAGAAAACACCTGCAAGTGCACAAATACAGGACAGACAGCAAAACAGACGCCATTAAAAGCATAAACGATAACATCTCCATGGCGACAAGCAGGTATTGGACCCTCCGGAAAATGTTGCACTGTATAGCTTTAAATAAAAACTTTAGCCACGAGCCTTTCCAGACACAACCCCCCGCTGCTTTGGCGTTTGAAAACATAAAGATTAAACTCAGCTTGTAAATAATTAAACCGTCAATTATTTTTGCGAATCCGAAATGTGTCGAACCAAAAGTGTGAAAAGGAAATGAAACTGTAAAAACACTTCCTCCTCCGAACACGAGCCACATCCAAGTCTCTATTGTTAAAGAACAAAGATCGAGCAAAAACAAGGAACGTGTCACTCAGAGCGAGGAGCGGGAATCTGCATCTGCACCGACGACTACGCTGGGGTTTGATAAAGTCATGTGAGCACCTGTCGCACCCGTCGCCTTCACGTGAGCACCTGTCGGCTTCACGTGAGCACCCGTCGCACCTGTCGCCTTCACGTGAGCACCTGTCGGCTTCACGTGAGCACCTGTCGCCTTCACGTGAGCACCTGTCGCCTTCACGTGAGCACCCGTCGCACCTGTCGCCTTCACGTGAGCACCTGTCACCTTCACGTGAGCACCTGTCGCCTTCACGTGAGCACCTGTCGCCTTCACATGAGCACCTGTCGCCTTCACATGAGCACCTGTTGCACCTGTCGCCTTCACATGAGCACCTGTCGGCTTCACGTGAGCACCTGTCGCCTTCACGTGAGCACCTGTCGCCTTCACATGAGCACCTGTTGCACCTGTCGGCTTCACATGAGCACCTGTCGCACCTGTCACCTTCACATGAGCACCTGTCGCCCTTCACGTGAGCACCTGTTGCCTTCACGTGAGCACCTGTCGCCTTCACGTGAGCACCTGTCGCCTTCACGTGAGCACCTGTCACACCTGTTGCCTTTACATGAGCACCCGTCGCACCTGTCGCCTTCACGTGAGCACCTGTCGCACCTGTCTCTCTCCTAAACATCAGCCTGTATGTGCGTCTGCGTAGGAGCCGTCAGGCGTCTGCGTAGGAGCCGTCTGGCGTCTGCGAGCTGTGACTGACACTTTGAGAACTAAAAAGTGAAAATGGCACAAAGCTCTTCTTTTCAGGCTCCGCACACTCAGCACTGACCCCCGCGGCACAAACGCCTGATATAATGAAAACATGTTTCTGTGCTGCTGGTAAAACAAACGCCGTGACAGACACACACCAGGCCCACACACTCGGAGACGCTCATGTCCCTGTAAGGAAGTGTGTGAGCGCGGCACCCGGGGGCCCATCTACAGATCTGGAGCCGGGTTTGGTCAGGACTAACCAAGACAAATTCATGCAATACTTCTGAGTTTACAAACCCGTGATAATCCATCTGGCCCCGTCATGAGGAGTGGGACGGAGACGGGACCAATCAGACAAGACTGAGAGAGACTTGTCCACGTGTTTGTCTCCAGTAGGTTAAATGTCCTGCTCACTGGCCTCTCCAAACGCTGCTCGAGTCAGGACTAGAACCAGGAAGTACTTCACACATGTGTCCTGTGGCTCAGAGAATAGACTTTAAAGCAGCTCTGAGGACTAAACCAGGACTAAACCAGGACTAACCCAGGACTAAACCAGGACTAAACCAGGACTAAACCAGAAGAACTAAACCAGGACTAAACCAGGACTGAACCAGGACTAAACCAGGACTAAACCAAGACTAAACCAGGACTGAACCAGGACTGAACCAGGACTGAACCAGGACTAAACCAGGACTAAACCAGGACTAAACCAGAACTAAACCAAGACTGAACCAGGACTGAACCAGGACTGAACCAGGACTAAACCAGGACTGAACAGGGACTGAACCAGGACTAAACTATTGCTAAACCAGAGCTAAACTGGAATTGAACCAAATCTAAACCAGGACTAAAGCAGGGCTAAACGCAGACTAAACCGAAGGTAACCCGGAGTAAATTGGGACTAAACCAGGACTAAACCAGGACTAAACCAGGACTAAACCAGGACTAAACCAAGACTATATTGTCCTATACAAATAAACGTGCCTGGTTCACATTTGGCAGGTCAGAGGGACACAATTTGACCCATTTTGTTTCCTAAAAAAACACCACACACACTTCTCTTTTGTGGACGGGAGGACGTCTGTGATTTCCTCTCAGCTGGAGTTAATAAAAGTTTGATTTCTCGTCCTGTTCCGCTGCTGCGACTCTTCGATCAGTCAGAATAAAGTTCATACATATTAATCCGGTGTGAGCGATGTTAGGTCAGAGCGACTCACCCCGACACAGAGAGAACACGCAAACTCCTGCCCCAGATGCCCTACACACACACACACACACACACTGACACACACACACACTGTCCACTGTGGAGTCCTGGACCAAACCAGTGAAGGAGAGCGGACTCCACGTGACCGGAATCCTGCCCAGACTCCGACAGCCCCGGGAACGCTGCTCGGAGCGACAAGCCTGAGCGCGGACACATCCAACACAACTAATGTCCCTGAAGTTTTACAGGTTAGACCCCTCCTCACACACACACACACACACACACACCCCCCCACACACACACACACACACACACCCACCCACACATAACACACACACACATAACACACACAGAACACACACAACACACACACACGGACAAAGACACACACAAACACATACACGCAGACACAAACAGTGAGAGGTTAGAGCCACAAAGACCCCTCCTCACACACACTTGGACACAGACACACAACGTACACACACGCACAGACACACACACAGACGCACAACACACACGCACACACAACACACACGCACACACACACACACACAACATAAACGCACACAGAGGGGTCTTCTGTGTGGACGTGGCGGCTGAGGAGGCTCCTCGTGTCGGGAAACACTTCCCCTGAGTCAGTGTCATGGTTTGTGTTGGTCCATTGGAAACGACTGGAGCAGAGAGAGAAGAGAGAGAGAGGGATGGGAGAGAGGGAGGGGAAGAGGGGAGAGGGAGGGGAAGAGGGGAGAGGGAGAAAGAGGGGAAGAGGGAGAGAGGGAGGGAGGAAGAGGAGAGAGGGAGAAAGAGGGGAAGAGGGAGAGAGGGAGGGAGGAAGAGGAGAGAGGGAGGAAGAGGAGAGGTGGAGGAAGAGGAGAGGGGGAGGGAAAGAGGGGAGAGGGAGAAAGAGGGGAAGAGGGAGAGAGGGAGGAAGAGGAGAGAGGGAGAGAGGGAGGGAGGAAGAGGAGACAGGGAGGGGAAGAGGGGAGAGGGAAAGAGGGAGAGAAGGAAGAGAGATAAAGGAAGAGAGGGAGGAAGATGAGAGGGGGAGAGAGAGGGGGAAGAGGGGAGAGGGAGGAAGAGGGGAGGGAGAGAGGAAAAAAGAGGGAGAGAGAGAAAGAGAGGATGCAGTGAGCAGAGGGAGACAGAGGGTCTGGGAGAGAGGGAGGGAGAAAAGAAAAAGAGGAAGGATGAGGCAGAAAGCGAAAGACAGAGGAAGAGAGAGGGAGGAAGAGGGGAGAGGGAGGAAGAGGGAAAGAGGGAGAGAAGGAAGAGAGAGAGATAGAGGGAGAGAGGGAGGAAGATAGGAGAGGGAGCGAGAGAGGGAGGAAGGGTGCAGTGAGCAAAGAGAGAGAGGGGGGAAAGGGGAGGGAAGAATGAGAGAGAAAGGAAGGATGCAGTGAGCAGAGAAACACAGAGGGGGAGGGAGAGAGCGAGGGAAGGAAAAAAGAGGGACATGACAGAGAGAAAGAGACACAGAGTGAAAGAGAGCGGAAGGGTGCAGCGGGCAAAGACAGAGGGTGTGGGAAAAAGAGGGGGAAGAGAGAGGGGGTGAAGAAAGAAAGAGGGAGGGCAGAGAGAGAGAGAAAGATGGAAACAGAAAGAAAGAAAGGGAGGAAGACAGGGGAAATAAGAGAGACAGAAAGAGAGGAGAAAGAGAAAGAGGCAAAAGAGACAGAAAGAAAGACAGGGAGATGGACGGAAAGAAACAGAAAGGGAGAGAGGGGGAGAGAAAGAAGAGACAGAAAGAGATATGAGAGTGAGATGGAGAAAAACAGAGGAAGAGAAGGCGAGAGAGAGAGGAAAAAAGAGACAGCAAGAGAGATTAAGAGAGCAAAGAGAGGGAGAGAAGAGAGTGAGATTGTGAAAGACACAGAGGAGAAAGAAATGGAGATATGGAGGGAGCGAAAGAGCAGAGACGGAGAGCGAGAGGCTGCACTCGGCCGTGACCTGCTCCTCTGGGCTGGGGAACAGCTCATGCTCCACAGTCACATCCACAACAGTCTGTACAACACACACAACACACACACACACACACAACAAACACACACCGTACACAACACACACACCGTACACAACACACACAACAGTCTGAGTCTGTACAACACACAACACACACACCTCACACAACGCACACAACACACACACCGTACACAACACACACAACGCACACAACACACACCACACACAACACACACACACCGTACACACAACACACACAACAGTCTGAGTCTGTACAACACACACAACGCACACAACACACACACAACACACACAACAGTCTGAGTCTGTACAACACACACAACGCACACAACACACACACAACACACACACCTCACACAACACACACACAACACACACACACCGTACACAACACACACACCGCACACAACACACACAACACACACACCTCACACAACACACACAACATCCACAACAGTCTGAGTCTGTAATAAACTGCTCGACCTGGACTGACATCACTGTACAACACACACACAATGCACAACACACACAACACACACCGCACACAACACACACATCTCACACACCTCACACCTCACACACACTGTACACAACACACACACACACTTCCTGTTTTCTCCTGACATTCAGGCTTCAGACTCATGTTATTCCATATCCTGAATCTATTTCTGCATAAAAACAAACAGAAAACACGTTTAAATCTGCACAAACTCTCAAATCTGATTTCTGCATCAGTTTGTCAGATATAATTTGAGTGTTTTTGTCAAGATGCGACCGTCGTTCCTCAGTGTTGTTACTCAATTATGGAAATACTTCAGCTTCTACTTTGAAACTTTCACTCAACACTTCGTTTCATAACAGAATTTCAAACCCATCGCTGCAGACGCTGAAAAAGCGGCGTCGCTATCTGTCAGAACATCGCTGTGCATCACGTATTCCACAAAAAAAGCTTTATTAAAATCTTCTCAAACGCAACACGATAATGCGACACAAACATTAAACTTTCACATTGTCCCACTGGCCACAAAATATCGTCTCGCGGGCCGCAAATTGCCCCCGGGCCACGAGTTTGAGACTCCTATTTTAGATCAATACAGAAGTGGCTTTAAATCTATCCATCTTGCGTTAAAGTGTTTCTGTTGCTCTAAAATAAATAGAAAAGGTGAACTTGGACTAGTGCTGTCTCCATGTAAACATCTGACCATTTACTACACTGTGGAACATTCCAGGTAAAGCAGTATCATCGCCATGGAGACGTGCAGGTGGCATACACTCCAACTAGAAATGTCACATAGCGAAAACCTAAAATACCCCAAATAAAGCAGTTTTTGTTTTTTTGCTACATAATATTGGACTTTTAAAGCTACAGTATGTAACTTTCTGGAGGGGGCGCATCACTCCTGGCACGACTCCATGGAAACAGAAAGTTAAAACCATACCTCGGAACATTCTCCATGGAGATAGATATGTTTTATGCCGTACTGTGGAAGATTATAGGTGGTTTTCTGATTATTGAATGCGATGATGTCGTTTTACCAGAGGGGGCGCCAGAGCTAGACTTTTCTATGGATTACATTGAACTTTCTGTTGAAATATCCAAAAGGTAAACGCACAAATGTTGAATCTGATCATTTATATTCATGACTGAACCCAAGAACTCGCTGTATTACCACAAATATCTAGATATACAGTGGTCCCTCATTTATCGCGGGGGTTACGTCCTAAAAATAACCCGCAATAGTCGAAATCCGCGAAGTGTCTACTTTATTTTTGTACAATTATTCTATATGTTTTTGTCTGTAAAACTCCTCACCACACACTTTATACACTTTCCTCACACAGGCGTTAACATTTTCTCACATTTCTCTCTTGTTTAAAAATTTCTCCAACATTTATGTAAATTTCCATTGTATGAATGTGCATTGTGTCGTGCGTCCTGATTGGCTGTTGGACTGTAGACCATTGTCCATCAGTCTCCTCCGTGCCGTGTCTCCTGTCCAGTACAGAATGTGTTCAGACAAATTTACATAAACTTTGGATCTCAGTGTGACTCTGAAGTGCTGTACGTTTGCAATTTGTTTTCTCCCCGACAAAACCCACAATGTCGATGAAACGTTCTGCACCGACAAAGACGCCTACGAAGGTTTGAACTTTGAGTTTAAACGAGAGAGAAATGTGAGAAAATGTTAACGCCTGTGTGAGAAAAGTGTATAAAGTGTGTGGTGAGGGGTTTTACAGACAAAAACATATAGAAAAATCATTAAAAAATCGCGGATTTCGCCTATTCTGGGTTATTTTTAGAACGCTAAACGAGGGAACACTGTATTTCACGTCTATGCTAAACCGCTAATCCACTTTAACAACGTAGAAACACACATTTACACATTTACACTCACATCTGCTCCTGTTTTTAACGTTTCAATTGGACCTGCGCAGTTATTTCCTTTTTAAAACGAAGCGTGATTGCGGTTCGATTCCGTTCAGTGTTTTTCCCCAAACGGTTGAGCCCTACCTCCCCGCGAAAAATGACGGACAGAACTGGCAGTAGCGGAGGCCCAGATGAACACTAACTATAAGTGTCTGGCATGCTAGGCTAATACGCTGAATAGATTGACAGTGTATTGTGAATGTAAACAGTGCCACTATAGCGCTGTGGTGGGATTTGTAAACGCATTTCACTACAAACGCCGCGCGCACCGGCCAAACGCGGAGTTGGCACAAACTCGCGGCGCCATATGGTAATCCTGGTAATTAGCAGAGTGGGAACTGAGACGGGCTCTGTCTGCGTCGTATTTATCAGCACGAAAACACCATCAGACCCGGCGACGGCGTTTGCGAGGGCGGGAGAGGTAGAAAACAAAATATCACATCACGACGTTTCCCGTTAGCTTCAGTTTTAGCATTCGCGCGACACGGTCTGTACTAGGTGACTGTTGACGTAAATGGATATAGCTAACATGCTAACTGCCGTGTTACAAACAGGAAGTGAGCACGGGCGCGGTGCCAGCTCCATTCACTCTGGCCCCAGTTCAGTTTCTATTGAAAAACTGTTGCCCTTTTCTCTGTAACTGTCGCTGTCAGACTCGTCGTTTTGGTCTTAAATGTTCGTATTAACTCGCGCGACATGATCCCGGTGTTTTTATTTCGCTATTTTATCCGTGAATAAAGATATGAACATTAATAACAGACAAATCAGCGGCTTGAACATCTTAAATTAGGACACGAGTGTGAAGAACTGAACCAAAATGGCGCAAAAAAACTGTCCTGCTACTGCTACTATTACTACTGCTATTGCTACTACTACTACTACTACTACAACACTTGATCGTAGCTAAGGCTAAGAAGTGAGATTGCTACTACTAGTACTGCTACTCCTACTGCTGCTACTACTACTACTGCAGCTATTTCTACTACTACTACACTATTTCTTCTACTACTACTGCCACTGCTACTATTTCTACTACTACTACTACTATTTCTACTACTACTACAATATTTCTTCTACTACTACTACCATTTCTACTACTACTGCTGCTGCTACTACTACTACAGCAGCTATTTCTACTACTACTACACTATTTCTTCTACTACTACTGCCACTGCTACTATTTCTACTACTACTACTACTATTTCTACTACTACTACAATATTTCTTCTACTACTACTACCATTTCTACTACTACTTCTACTGCTGCTACTACTACTACTGCAGCTATTTCTACTACACTATTTCTTCTACTACTTCTATTTCTACTACTACTGCCACAGCTACTATTTCTAATACTACTATTTCTACTACTACTACACTATTTCTTCTACTACTACGTCTTCTACTAGTACTACTACTATTTCTACTGCTGCTACTACTACTACTATTTCTACTGCGATTACAACAGTTGATCGTAGCCAAGAAGTGAGATTGCTACCACTACTGCTATTGCTACTGCTACTACTACTACTATTTCTTCTACTACTTCTATTTCTACTACTTCTAATACTACTATTTCTACTACTAGTACACTATTTCTTCTACTACTACGTCTTCTACTACTACACTTGATCGTAGCCAAGGCCAAGAAGTGCTACTACTGATAATTTTACTACTACTACTACTACATTTTATCTTAGCCAAGGCTCAGAACTACTACTACTACAACAACTACTACAACTACTACTACTGAACGTCTAAAATTCATCCACACGTGTGAAGAACTGAACCAAAACGGCACAAAAAACTCTGACGTTTCTCAATACTACGTCCATTTACTCCTGAACACAGCTCTGCGCGTTACACAACTACTAAACGCACTAAGTCGTATGAAGTGTGCGCTCTAATGAACACGCCGACCCGTGACAGCGCCCGTCACTTTCACTGCACTTCTTCTAAAAAAAATAATAAAAATACTGTTATTCCATAAGTGCAGTACCGCCCTGTCAAAACTCACATAAAAAAGTTAGTGAGCTCAGAAACTCCAAGTATTTTGTGGAGTTTTCTCTGGCTCCCACGAGGCCGGCTTATGCTCTGACACGACTTGATACAGATCCAGGGAGAGCGGCGAGCGGCGAGAGGGGGGGCGGCGAGCGGCGAGGAGCGGGGGGGGGAGTACCTGTCTCAAGAACAGCCCGTAAAGTGAAGCGGGGGATGGACAGAAGTAGAACCTGCAGTGAGACGTCAACTTTGCAGTGCCCCGAGCGGCCCGAGGGTTGAGAAAGTAGCTAAGAGCGGTGTTATCTGTTCACTGCGGAGGGATGGAGCGGAGGGATGGAGCGGAGGGATGGAGAGGAGGGATGGAGAGGAGGGATGGAGAGGAGGGATGGAGCGGAGGGATGGAGAGGAGGGATGGAGCGGGGGGCGAGGAGGTGGAGGTATACACTGGGGAGGAGGGGCAGGTGGAGCTTAGAGGGAGATACATGAGAAATGATCAGAGCTGTGGAGATAAAGTGCTACTGCTACGAGTACTACTACTACTAATACTACTACTGCTACTACTACTACTACTACTGCTACTGTTACACCTGATAGTAGCCAAGGCCAAGAAGTGCTACTGCTACAACTACTACTGCAAGTACTGCTGCTACTACGAGTAGGAAGAAGAGAGGAGAGGAGAGAAGAGAAGAGGAAGAAAAGGAGAGGAGGAAGAGGAGAGAAGAGGAGGAAGAGGAGGGGAAAGGAGGACGAAGAGAGCAGAAGAGAGTAAATGAGGAAGAGGAGAGTAAGAGAGGAAGAAAAGAGGAGAAAGAGGAGAGCAGAGGAGGAAGAAGAGAGCAGAGGAGAGGAAAGGAGGAATAGGAGAGTAGAAGAGTGAGAGGAAGAGGAGAAAGAGGAGAGCAGATGAGGAAGAGGAGAAGAAAGGAGGAAGAAGAGAGCAGGGGAGGAAGAGGAGAGGAAAGCAGAGCAGAAGAAGAGGAGAGGATGAAGAGGAGGAAGAGCAGAGAAGAGGAGGAAGAGTAGGAGACGCACTTTAAAACACGAGGAGGAGACGCAGTTTAAGGAGAAGTGTAGTAATGTACGACATACTGACAGAGGAAGGTAATGAAGTAAAAGTACTACTGTATTTAAGGACACTTCTTAGGCATCTGTACTTAAGTACATTTTAAAGTGGATCCTTTTTACTTTTACTTCACTACATCTGAGCGCAGTATCTGTACTTTCTACTACACTACATGTTTGAACAGGACTGAAAAGTAAAAGTATTTTTATTATTGTTTGAGATGTGTTGAAACGGCTGAGGGTTTATTTTAACACGTTTGTAATTTGAGCCAAAATACCTGAAAATCTGCGCGAAATACTTATACGTTTTACTCTTGAAGTACATTTTAAACAGGTACTTTAATACTTTTACTTGAGTACATTTTTGAAGAAAATATTTGTACTTTTTACTCTTGAAGTACATTTTAAACAGGTACTTTAATACTTTTACTTCAGTAGATTTTTGATCTAATACTTTTTACTCTTTTAAAGTACTTGTTTAAAATATACTTAAAGAGTAAAAAGTATTACTTGAAAACTCTACTTAAGTAAAAGCATTAAAGTACCTGTTGTACCTGTTGTACTATTAAAGTCCCTGTTAATGTACTTATACTTACATAGATTTCTTTAAGTACATTTTAAAACAAGTTCTTTAATAATTTTATTCAACTAGATTTTTTGAAGTAACACTTGTACTTTTTACTCTTTAACTAAATTTTAAAACACACAAATACTTAAATACTTTTTCATGTCATACTTTAACTTCTCTGCTCCAGTATCTGTACTTTTACTTACGTGGATTGTTTCATATGATACTTTTACTTGAGTACATTTCTTCTCCAGTATCTGTACTTTTACTCGAGTAACCAAAGTGAGTACTTCATCCATCACTGATCGGACGGCCGTAAGTATCAGGGTGAAGTTTTTAGTAGCGCAGTACCACAGTGTGTTGGATATAGAGCCTGTAAAGTGTCGGCTTTGGTTTACTGCGCAGATAAGAACCAACGGCAAAACAATGCATCAATAACATGCAAAATCTACTTTATGGGCCAATGTGTTGCTAGGAAACAATTTATAACCACATACCTGTGGCGAAAACATTTATAAATTAAAGCCGCAAGCGGCATCGAACGGCCCTCGCGGGCCGTGCTTCGCACTCGGCCGACCTCGCACTCCCTGTGGGTGGCGCTAACGCGCCACTTGTCCCTTTTTTATTGCGGCTTTGGGCTGCACTTGTCACCAAACAAGTCAATTTGTGCTGATGCACAAAATGCAACAACATGGGTTTTCCAGGCATCGCCATGGCAACACCGTGCAAAATACAAACTTGGCCCCCCAGACTTTTTTGACGGGGACGACCTGAAGAATCACTGTGCCAAATTTTATGTCCGTCGTTGACGGTAATAAGTCGTTATAAGACTTTGAAATGCATGAAATTTTGGAAATTTTCCCATTAGGATAACATGGGCGCTTTCGCGCATCACCATGGCAACCCAGTGAAAAATATGACATGGGTCTGATTGACTTTTTTGATCAGGATGACATGAAGAGTCACGGTGCCAAATTTCACATTATTCCATGAAACTAATATTTTTCCCATGAATGGGAAAAATTGTGAGGTTTCCCATTAGGATAACATTGGCAGTTTGGCGCATCGCCATGGCAACACGGTGCAAAAGACGACATAGGTCTGATTGGCTTTATTGATTGGGATGACCCAAAGGAATTTTGTGTCAAATTTGGTAACATTTGAGAAAACTAAATTTTCGGCCTTCCATACAAATTTATTAGATGTTCTGTAGGGGGCGCTATCGCGCCAATTTAGTTTCTGTCACAATGAGTAGCTTTAGGCCCGAAAGTTTTACAACTGATTCGAATTTGAGCCAAATCGGACTTTGCATGCGCAAACGGGAGCAAATTTTGAACTTTTGAAAATTGCAAAAATTCCGATGGAATTTTGCGGCTTCGCCGCACGGAAACCGTAATAGGGATCATCATAAATTGGATAACTTTTGATGCCCCACTTGTCTAGATGATGTACAGTGAATTTCAGCTCTGCAGGTGAAGCGCCTTCAGAGGAGTTGACGAAAATGCGACGGTCAGCGAAAACGCTGACTTAGCATTTTGGAATTTTCAATCCAAGATGGCCGACTTCCGGTATGTCAGAGGGCGTGGCCATAATAATATTTTTTGTTTGGCATCACTTGAAGAATGCGTGTACCGAATTTCGTGGCTCGTATGCAAAAGTTGACGTCGGACGTCTCCCATTGACGTCAAATATTTGACTTTTGCAGGGGGCGCTGTCGCGCCATTTTTTTATGCCCAATGATGCACCATATAAAAAAATAAATTTTTCGCCAGACCTGAATTTTGGGCAAAATTTGGTGAGTTTTTGAAAATGTTCAGGGGGTCAAATTACTGCTCAAAGAGCAGAAGAAAGAAATAAAAATTAAAGCCGCAAGCGGCATCGAACGGCCCTCGCGGGCCGTGCTTCGCACTCGGCCGACCCGGCACTCCCTGTGGGTGGCGCTGACGCGCCACTTGTCCCTTTTATATTGCAGCTTTGGGCTGCACTTGTCACCAAACAAGTTAAAACACATTGGAAGTGCTGATGTACAAAATGCAAAAACATGGGTTTTCCAGGCATCGCCATGGCAACACCGTGCAAAATACAAACTTGGCCCCTGGACTTTTTTGATGGAGACGACCTGAAGAATCACTGTGCCAAATTTCACATTCCTCAGTGAAGCGAATAACTCGTTATAAGACTTTGAAATGTACGAAAATTTGGAAATTTTCCATTAGGATAACATGGGCTCTTTTACGCATCGCCATGGCCACACAGTGAAAAATATGACATGGGTCTGATTGACTTTTTTGATCAGGATGACATGAAGAGTCATTGTGCCATATTTCCAAGACTCTGTCCAAACATCCACACTATTCCCTAATTAGGACACTATTTAGGGATCACGTCATTTTTCGTGGTGTCCTAATGTCCAGTAGATGAAAAAGTAGGGCACTCAAAATTTCCCACAATACACTTTGAAAAGTACCGGGCATCAGTGGTCACTACACTGGTCAATATAGACCACAATGCACTGCGAGAGTTGGAAAAACAACAGAGCTACAATACAACTGAATGAAGCAGAAGGAAGTGCTGTTGTATAACACTGTTGATCCTGATTATGATTAAAACAGTCTTAAATAAACCATTTTGGTTTAAAATAGCAACAATTTCCACATCTCAGATTAAAAAAAAAGAATAATCCAATCCATTTGCGTGAGGTCCATCTTGAGGCTAACTAGTATGATATATTATATAGTATGATATTAATCCATAACTATTTGTGTGCCAGTCAAATCTGATCATTATTTATGACAGAGATCAAGTTTTAGCAGAGTTTCGCCCTTATACTTTTTACACCCAGACACAGAGTCACATGATCTGATTGTAATGAGCTGTGTGTCCGAATCACTCTGTGAAGGAGTGCACTATATAATCTGCTTAAAGAGTGTGGGGTTATGTAGTGAGCATTTAAATCCCTCAATGATATGTGTAACTAATCAGTTCATTTCATTCAATTTTATTTTGAAGAGAATAAATACAATTCTACATAGATAGATATTATGATACGTTTATTAGATGCTATTTTGCCATAATATGGATTGGTGAAACAAAAGACTGGAGAAGTTTTGAAAAAAAATAAACAAAACATTCAGCCATTTTGCAAGGTTTGGTCAAACAAAAGGCTGGAGAATTTTTGAAAAAAAACATTCAGCCATTTTGTAAGAGTTGGTCAGACTGAAGACTTTTGAATCAAAATATTCAGTCCTGATTGGCTGAGAGACACATCAAAGAAAAGAAGTCTCACTTTCCCTGGCTTCTGATTGGCTGAGAGTTCGCACCACTGATGACGCTGCAGAAGTGTTAAATACAGGTGCAGAGTCGCCCTGCCCCTTTGTGCCTCTCATTCTTCCAAAGTTTGAGCTGCACTTGACTGCCCTTTCGCTGTCTTTTCGCTGAGTTTTCATCGATTTTGCGATCATCGGATCACTGGATTACTGTTTTTCGTCGTGTGTCTTTTGTCCGTGATTTTGTCCTGTGAATCCGTGTTTTTGACAAACCTTTTGACTGAGGACATCAAACCATCTTTGTTCTCAATCCCGGACCGCAGAACTTAGGATAAAGGTAAGAAATCTGACTTTTATTTACTTTATACTGCTGGTTACTTCAAATGTGTGTTAAATAAAGCTGCTTTGTTAGTTGAACGTAGCTGTAGTGAAAATTCACCGTGTATTGTGTAAAAGCTAAGCTAACTTTTTTTCTTGGGCGTGTCCCCATGTGCTGTGTGGCTAATGTTTTATATGGGCTGTGTATGTGTGCGTGCTAATGTGCTAATATTCTTGTTTAATCACGGTCTTGTAACGTGCGGTTGTATGTGTTTCTACGGACTATACTTTTAGTGCTAAAGTGCTAGTGAGGCCTAGTACTAAGGGAGGCCTAGTAGCCGCTAATCCCAGCTGCATGGTGCTGTTGTCCTATCAAATACTGGCCTATATAGAGGTTTTTGTGTGCTTAAAAGTAGTAATATTATTCTTTAGTCTCGGTCTTGTAACTTGTGGCTGATTTGTACTTATGCAGATATAACTTTATTGCGTTAAAGTGTTTGTTGGGCCTAGTAGGTAGCTCATCGTAGCTGGATCTTGTAGCACGTGTCAGGGGCACTTGTCAGGGCCTCGGGAGAGTTCTTTATGCGCGGACATGACTGTAAACTTGCAGCTTAGGACAAAACTGTGTGCGCTGTTTGTTAGGAACCACTTTCAGTTCTGCTATGATTTGGTTTAGGTTTTGATCAGGCCCGGTATTATGTGTGCAGGTCTAGTGTCTCAGGTTAAAGTCTCGTTTAGTCTGTTTTGAGATGGCTTTGGACCTGAATCCTGGTCTACTCACTATTTTGTCACTGTTATATTCTAGACTAGCTTTTGTGTAACCATTTGTGTATTGCGTATTGGATTTTGGGGACTTGTATGTAATGTAAATGTAATGTAAATGTAATGAACTCGTTTGCACAGATAATCTGTGATTTTAAAATGATGCTTTTCACAATTGATGTTGAGTCATTATGATGTTTGTTGGTTTAAGTTTTGTGGTCTTACTGCAGTCTTACTGAAATTGTATGTGTGTCTTGTCCTCATGAATACTTTGCTTTAAACGGTTTTGTTCTTGTGGTGTAGTCCTGATCTAGTCCAAGTTTTGATCATGTTCAGGCCAGTTTTAGACCTATTGTCGTTGTAAAAGTTGTATTAAGTCTGTTCTTGCTCTGTTTTGTTGTTACTGATCCTTACTGATTTGAAGTGTCTCATACCAGTTAGAATTGTTCACTTGTGTTCTGGTTTAGTCCTGGTCTAATGTTTTATATGGGCTGTGTATGTGTGCGTGCTAATGTGCTAATATTCACTGTCTATTTTGTAAAAGCTAAGGTAACGTTTTATTTAGGGCGTTTCCCCATGTGCTGTGTGCCTAATGTTTTATATGGGCTGTGTATGTGTGCGTTAAACTGCTAATATTCTTGTTTAGTCACGGTCTTGTAACGTGAGGCTGTATGTGTTTCTACGGACTATACTTTTAGTGCTAAAGTGCTAAAGTTTAGTCCTTGGTCTGGTCTTTGTGTGTGTGCGTGTGTGTGTGTGTGCGCGCGCGCGCGCGTGTGCGTTAACCAATCAGAAAGCAGTGAGTCTACAAACAGCCAATGATATCACTCATTCCAACAGCGGGAATCTTGGTTCCTATGCAGTTGCAGTCTGTGTTGTGAATGTGTGTGGTTTGAAGTGTCTCAGAACAGATAGAATTTTTCACTTGTGTTCTTGTCTAGTTCTGGTCTGGTCTGACCTGGGTTAGATCTAGCCTAGTCCTGGTTTAGACCTGGTCTAGTCCTGGTCCTGGTCTAGTGTGCTCTGTGCTGACCAATCAGAAAGCAGTGAGCCTAGAAACAGCCAGTGATATCACTCATTCCAAGAGCGGGAGTCTTGGTTCCTATGCTGTTGCAGTGTCTGTTTTGTGAATGCGTGCTCTTTGAAGTATCTCAGAAGAGACAATTTTTCACTTATGTTCTGGTCTAGTCCCGGTCCGGTCAGGTCCAATATTATGTGTACAGGTCCAGTGTCCCGGGTTAAAGTCTGGTTTAGTCTGTTTTGAGATGGTTCTGGACCTGAATTCTGGTCTACTCACTGTTTTGTCACTGTTATATTCTAGACTAGCTTTTATTTTAATTTAGCTAACTGTTGTAACCATTTGTGTATGCATGGGATTTTGGGGAAAAATTTAATAAACTCATTTGCATAGACCTACTGTGATTTTAAAATAATGCTTTTCACATATGATGTTGAGTCACTATGACGTTTTTTGGTTTAAGTTTTGGTCTTGGTCTAGTCCTGGTTTATACCCAGTCTAGTCCTGGTTCTGGTCCTGTGTGTGCGCATGTGTGTTTGTTTGTTTGTTTGTTTTAACCAATGGTGAATACTTGGCTTTAAACTGTTTTGGTCCTGGTTCTTATGTGATTCTAAGTGTGTTATAAAACTTATCCTCATTCATAAGCCATACATTTGCTGTAAATGGGTCTGGTCCTGGTCCAGTCCTGGTTGTACTGTGATTGTGAAGTGTGTTTATGGTCATTCATAATGTTCATAACTTTGCTTTAAATGTGTCTTGGTCTTGTCCTGGATTAGAACAGGTTTAAACCTAGTCTGGTCCAGTCCTAGTCCTGGTCTGGTCCGGTCCTGGTCCAGTCCTGGATTAGAATGGGTTTAGACCTAGACTGGTCCAATCCAAGTTTTATCTAGTCCTGGTCCGGTCCTAATCTGGTCCTGGTTCTTCTGTGAGTGTAAGTGTGTTATGAAACTTATCTTCATTCATTACGGCCGTAAGTGTGCTTTAAATGGATAAACTGTTTTGCTCTTATCGTGGTGTTGTCCTGATCTAATGTGATCTGATGTGTTAAACAATCAGAAAGCAGTGAGTCTAGAAACAGCCAATGAAATCACTCATTCCAAGAGCGGGAATCTTGGTTGCTATGCCGTTGCTATGCAGTTGCAGTGACTGTCTGTTTTGTGAATGTGTGTGGTTTTAAGTGTCTCATACCAGATAGAATTGTTCACTTGTGTTCTGGTCTAGGTCCGGTCTAGGTCCGGTCTAGGTCCGGTCTAGGCCCGGTCTAGGCCCGGTCTAGGCCTGGCCCAGTCCTGGTTGTACTGTGATCAACTGTGTGTAATGCGACTTATGCTCATTCATAATGGTCATAACTTTGCTTTAAATGTGTCCTGGCGTGGTCCTAGTCTTGTCCTGGTCTAGTCCTGGATAACAACAGGTTTAGACCTAGTCTGGTCCAGTTCTAGTCCTGGTCCAGTCCTCGTCCACTCCTGGGCAGGTCCTGGTCTGGTCCTAGTCTGGTCCTAGTCTGGTCCTGGTTCTTCTGTGATTGTAAGTGTGTTATGAAACTTATCCTCATTCATTATGGCCATAAATCTGCTTTAAATGGGTCTGGTCCTGATGTGGTCTTACTGCAGTCTTGCTGTAATTGTAAGAGTGTCTTGTCCTCATGAATACTTTACGTTAAACGGTTTTGTTTTTGTGGTGTAGTCCTGATCATGTCCAGGTTTTGATCATGTTCAGGCCAGTTTTAGACCTATTGTTGTCGTAAAAGTTGTATTAAGTCTGTTCTTGCTCTGTTTTGTTGTTACTGATTCTACTGTGATTGGTCCAGTCTTGGGTTAGGTCTAGTCCTAGACCGGTCTGGTCCTAGTCTGGTCTTAATGCAATTGTGAGTGTGTCTTATACAGTTTATGCTCATTTATCATGGTGAATACTTGGCTTTGAACTGTTTTGATATGTGTTAACCAATCAGAAAGCAGTGAGCTGAGAAACAGCCAATGATATCTCTCATTCCAAGAGCGGGAATCTTGGTTGCTATGCTGTTGCTATGTAGTTGCAGTGACTGTCTGTTTTGTGAATGTGTGTGGTTTGAAGTGTCTCATACCAGATAGAATTGTTCACTTGTGTTCTGGTTTAGTCCTGGTCTAATGTTTTATATGGGCTGTGTATGTGTGCGTGCTAATGTGCTAATATTCACCGTCTATTTCGTAAAAGCTAAACTAACGTTTTATTTAGGGCGTTTCCCCATGTGCTGTGTGCCTAATGTTTTATATGGGCTGTGTATGTGTGCGTTAAACTGCTAATATTCTTGTTTAGTCACGGTCTTGTAACATGAGGCTGTATGTGTTTCTACGGACTATACTTTTAGTGCTAAAGTGCTAAAGTTTAGTCCTTGGTCTGGTCTTTGTGTGTGTGCGTGTGTGTGTGTGTGTGCGCGCGCGCGTGTGCGTTAACCAATCAGAAAGCAGTGAGTCTAGAAACAGCCAATGATATCACTCATTCCAACAGCGGGAATCTTGGTTCCTATGCAGTTGCAGTCTGTGTTGTGAATGTGTGTGGTTTGAAGTGTCTCAGAACAGATAGAATTTTTCACTTGTGTTCTTGTCTAGTTCTGGTCTGGTCTGACCTGGGTTAGATCTAGCCTAGTCCTGGTTTAGACCTGGTCTAGTCCTGGTCCTGGTCTAGTGTGCTCTGTGTTGACCAATCAGAAAGCAGTGAGCCTAGAAACAGCCAGTGATATCACTCATTCCAAGAGCGGGAGTCTTGGTTCCTATGCTGTTGCAGTGTCTGTTTTGTGAATGCGTGCTCTTTGAAGTATCTCAGAAGAGACAATTTTTCACTTATGTTCTGGTCTAGTCCCGGTCCGGTCAGGTCCAATATTATGTGTACAGGTCCAGTGTCCCGGGTTAAAGTCTGGTTTAGTCTGTTTTGAGATGGTTCTGGACCTGAATTCTGGTCTACTCACTGTTTTGTCACTGTTATATTCTAGACTAGCTTTTATTTTAATTTAGCTAACTGTTGTAACCATTTGTGTATGCATGGGATTTTGGGGAAAAATTTAATAAACTCATTTGCATAGACCTACTGTGATTTTAAAATAATGCTTTTCACATATGATGTTGAGTCACTATGACGTTTGTTGGTTTAAGTTTTGGTCTTGGTCTAGTCCTGGTTTATACCCAGTCTAGTCCTGGTTCTGGTCCTGTGTGTGCGCATGTGTGTTTGTTTGTTTGTTTGTTTTAACCAATGGTGAATACTTGGCTTTAAACTGTTTTGGTCCTGGTTCTTATGTGATTCTAAGTGTGTTATAAAACTTATCCTCATTCATAAGCCATACATTTGCTGTAAATGGGTCTGGTCCTGGTCCAGTCCTGGTTGTACTGTGATTGTGAAGTGTGTTTATGGTCATTCATAATGTTCATAACTTTGCTTTAAATGTGTCTTGGTCTTGTCCTGGATTAGAACAGGTTTAAACCTAGTCTGGTCCAGTCCTAGTCCTGGTCTGGTCCGGTCCTGGTCCAGTCCTGGATTAGAATGGGTTTAGACCTAGACTGGTCCAATCCAAGTTTTATCTAGTCCTGGTCCGGTCCTAATCTGGTCCTGGTTCTTCTGTGAGTGTAAGTGTGTTATGAAACTTATCTTCATTCATTACGGCCGTAAGTGTGCTTTAAATGGATAAACTGTTTTGCTCTTATCGTGGTGTTGTCTTGATCTAATGTGATCTGATGTGTTAAACAATCAGAAAGCAGTGAGTCTAGAAACAGCCAATGAAATCTCTCATTCCAAGAGCGGGAATCTTGGTTGCTATGCCGTTGCTATGCAGTTGCAGTGACTGTCTGTTTTGTGAATGTGTGTGGTTTTAAGTGTCTCATACCAGATAGAATTGTTCACTTGTGTTCTGGTCTAGGCCCGGTCTAGGCCCGGTCTAGGCCCGGTCTAGGCCTGGCCCAGTCCTGGTTGTACTGTGATCAACTGTGTGTAATGCGACTTATGCTCATTCATAATGGTCATAACTTTGCTTTAAATGTGTCCTGGCGTGGTCCTAGTCTTGTCCTGGTCTAGTCCTGGATGACAACAGGTTTAGACCTAGTCTGGTCCAGTTCTAGTCCTGGTCCAGTCCTCGTCCACTCCTGGGCAGGTCCTGGTCTGGTCCTAGTCTGGTCCTAGTCTGGTCCTGGTTCTTCTGTGATTGTAAGTGTGTTATAAAACTTATCCTCATTCATTATGGCCATAAATCTGCTTTAAATGGGTCTGGTCCTGATGTGGTCTTACTGCAGTCTTGCTGTAATTGTAAGAGTGTCTTGTCCTCATGAATACTTTACGTTAAACGGTTTTGTTTTTGTGGTGTAGTCCTGATCTTGTCCAGGTTTTGATCATGTTCAGGCCAGTTTTAGACCTATTGTTGTCGTAAAAGTTGTATTAAGTCTGTTCTTGCTCTGTTTTGTTGTTACTGATTCTACTGTGATTGGTCCAGTCTTGGGTTATGTCTAGTCCTAGACCGGTCTGGTCCTAGTCTGGTCTTAATGCAATTGTGAGTGTGTCTTATACAGTTTATGCTCATTTATCATGGTGTGAATACTTGGCTTTGAACTGTTTTGATATGTGTTAACCAATCAGAAAGCAGTGAGCTGAGAAACAGCCAATGATATCTCTCATTCCAAGAGCGGGAATCTTGGTTGCTATGCTGTTGCTATGTAGTTGCAGTGACTGTCTGTTTTGTGAATGTGTGTGGTTTGAAGTGTCTCATACCAGATAGAATTGTTCACTTGTGTTATGGTTTAGGCCTGGTCTGGGTCTGGTCTAGGCCCAGTCTAGGCCTGGCCCAGTCCTGGTTGTACTGTGATTGTGAAGTGTGTGTAATGCGACTTATGCTCATACATAATGGTCATAACTTTGCTTTAAATGTGTCTGGGTGTGGTCCTGATTTAGTTAAGACCAGTTTTAGACTTATTTTGATCATAAAAGTGTTTATTTAATCTATTCTTGCTCCATTCTGGTGTTAATTTTAGTCCTGGTCTTGGTCTTGTCCATAACTGTACCTGTAAATATCATTAAGCTTCATGCATATACGATTTGGTTTTGTAGCTCATTTGTGTTGTGGTTTGGTAACTGCTGCTCAGGGTGTGATCCTACTTGCTAAAGTTAATCTTAAAGCTGCTCGAAGCAGGCGATTTTCCAGTAAATACTATAACAAGGTCAGTAGATTATGCAGCACAAGTGGAAAATCGGAGCCCTGACATCATTTCAGTTAGATGCATATATTAGAAATATTTAGTTTATACCTTTTACTTTCCAATGTATTGGTTTAGGGCTAGGTTTGACTCTTAAAATATTACGTTTACTTATTTTAATTGTAACAATTATAACTTTGTTATTTTCAGATGCCTAAGGACAAGGGATGGAAGCGCTCCCTTGCTGCGAAGAGGAGGAGGGAGGAGCAGCTTGAGGGAAAGCCTGCTTTCCCGATAGCGGTTCACCTTCCGCCTTTTTCCACCGGTGCCGAGACCTTTACCCGTAAGTGTATTTCAGTATGTTTTTACAACCTTCATGTCTGTCTAGTTTTGTAAATGCTGAGGTTTTTTTTAAACTTGGTTCTTTTTTAGGCCTTGGTACTGGTTCTCGCCATTCGGTGAAGCCGTGGCCAACTTCCACCGTCACCGGGAAGTGCCACAAGTTGGACTTGCCGCCGGACTTGTCCTCCGACAAGAAGGCAAGTCTATGAGTTTCAGTATGAAACAAATTCTTAAGTAATAGTTGAGGATTGTTAAATATTTTCTTCTTTTTTCTAGTTCGTTCTGATTGTCGGGAACTCGCATCTTCGTGCTGTCGTTGATGCCATCGTGCCGATGCCAGAGGGCTGCCTGTCCTTTGCCATCAGTGCGACTCCCGGAGGTTCTGCCCGTGACCTTCGGATGCAGCTGGCGGCTATGACGGCTAAGCACCTACCCAAAGGTGAGTTTAGTAATGACCATTAGATCATCTTTGGTAAATATTAAATATTTGAACCATGAACAATGTCATTGAGAAAGTTGAACGAATGATTGTCTTTTTTTCAGAGCCCGCTTTGGTGTGTGTCATGGCGCCGTGCAACAACCTCACGGCCAGTAGGACGGTTGACGAGGCTGCAGAGGAGTTTGGCCAACTCCTCAGGTATGTCTGCGGCCGCTGGCCAAAGGTATGTAAAATAGCTGCAATTCTTTGATAATGATTGTATTGTGTAGTTGGTAAATGGTGATTTATTTCTTAAGGTGTGTGTCGTGGATTTCCCACCTCGCCTTGCTGGCAGCGTGGAAATTCAGACCCTCCTTCGCCAGGAGTACCACCGTGTGTCAGCCCGCTTTCAGGTCAACTTTGTCCAGATAGCCGACCACTTTCCCCGACACCGACGAGAGCTGTGGTGCAGGGATGGCGTAAGTACAATCTACGCTCTCATTTTACCAACTTCCTTTTTGCATGTGAGTGGTTTTATGTAACATGCCGTTATAATTTTGTTTCAGATCCACCTGAGTGATGACGCTGGGATGGGAATCCTTGTTCAGTTGCTGTGGCAGGCTTGCTACACGCAGCTAGAGGTCTCTTCCCCCGCTTCCTCTGTGGCGGCGCCCCGCCCTCGCACATCCACCAGAAGGGTCTCGCCAAGAGTGGTTGTGACGGGACCGCTGCCCGTGCCACGACCACCCCCTCCTGAGTGGATTCCCATTGTGCGGGGCAGAAAGGTGAGAGTGTTACTTTTTTAGTTTCAAGCCCAAGTGGTTTATTCTGTTTCTTAATGTATATTTTCGTTACAGAACCAGCCTAGGGACTCGGCCTCCCCTGTGGGTCCCAAGGGGCGCCTGGTTCAACGGGAGGTTAGTGAATGTCATTCCTGTCTTTAAATATTGATGTTGACATTATTGTTGTATTGTGATTTATATATTTTTTTTTAATTTCTGTTTTAAGGTGGAGACCGTCTTCTCCATCCCCCTGTCGCCCGTCCTCTTCAGCCCTGCTATGCTGGTCGAGATGGATGCGAGGTTTCCATTTGGCCTGACCAGCTCTGTGGAGGACGTGGCCACCTTTCCTTCGGGAAAGAAGGTAAGCGTCTTGTGTTATTTTCTCATTGCTAAAAGTTAACAATTGCCTGGTGTGAGATTGAGTAACTTATGTATCCTTTTTTGTTTTAGACGTCTCGGGCGAGGCGTCGCAAGGCTGCTTCCTCAAAGAAACGCCAGCCCAAGCGGCAGGTGAGTGTTACACATTTTCAGACATGTTTTGTTGAATTTGTGCTTTTTTTATATATTAATATTATTACATTTTATGAAGGCGGGAGCAGCCCCTGTGGTTGTGGAGGTGAGACCCGGCTCACCATCCAGCTTCGTGCCTGCAGTGGAGAAGGACCAGGTTTGTGTCATTTTTAATATGTTGATTGTTTTTGACACATTGTTGCCTGTACTTGTCTTTAATTATATATGGTTTTGTAGGCGGAGGCAGTTGTGGTAGAGGTGACACCAGGATCGTCCCCTACCAGCGTGGCCATCCTGGATTCGTTCCTGGAGGACCAGGTTTGTGTCATTTTGAATATGTTGATTGTCTTCTACACATTGTTGCCTGTAATTGTTTTTAATTATATATTGTTTTGTAGGCGGAGGCAGTTGTGGTGGAGGTGACACCAGGAACGTCCCCTACCAGCGTCGTCATCCTGGATACTTTCCTGGAGGACGAGGTTTGTTTTGCTTCTTGTGTTTTGTTTTTATTCTCCAATATGTTTATCATTGAAACAGAATATGTGCTAATGTAGACATATTTTTGCAGTCCGGAGATGTGGAAGTGACTCCAGGAACGTCACTTGCCAGTTCCAGGGACCAAATGCAGATGTTGATGGACGAGGTGAGTTTATTTTTAAGATTATTATTATTGTAGTAGTATTAGTATTATATTGCAGAAAAATTAAGAGTACAGCAACAGCCTGATTAGATTAGTTTAATATTATATTTTCTTTGCATCTTTAAGGCCATGGACATCAGCCCTCCTGTGACCCCGCCGCTGCCGCCTCTGAGCTGTCCTCTTCTGACCTGTCAGCCTTCTTCTTCTGTGACCAGTCAGCCTTCTCTTCTCAGCCCTCCACCAGCTGTCCATGAAGAGAGAGCTTCTGACAAAGATAAGTCTTGTTGTGCACATGTTGTACCTGTCGGTGTTCCTTCTGTCGTGAGGGGTAGTTTTCATCAGGGTGATTTTAGGTTCGAGTATGCAGGTGTACAGTGTATGGCGATAGCTTTGGTAGCTTTAGCTAAGCACTCGGTGTGTAATGTGTTTTCATGGGATCAGAGGCAGTTAGATTTGGTTTTGAATCTTGGGGATGCACTGTACACAGATAGGCGGAATCGGGGCTTGACTCATGGGCGTGACTTGTTAATTGCTTCAGACCTGCCACGTGAGTCAGTTATAGATGGGCAGCAGTTTAGCTTTTCTTTCAGTCAGCCAGTTAATGGGGCTGCAAATGTTGTTGAGCATGAGTTTATTGAGGTGGGCGCGTGGGTAACTTTAGATGGTGCTTTAGAGCAAATGTTGGCACAGTACAACACATGTCTTATGACACTCTGTGGTGCTGCTTGTGCCGTTATTAAAGACAATGGGCGGTATGCTGTGGTGGACTCTCACTCGCGTAGTGCTGAAGGGTTGGTAGATCCTGATGGTAAAAGTGTGGTTATGTATTTTAGTCATATTGATGAGCTGTATAGTTTTTTTTGCACATTGGCTGCGTGTTATGGTGATGACTCAGATGAGTCTGTCAAAGAGTTTGAATTGACTGGTGTTGATGTTGTTGTTGCAGCTGATTGTGTGAGGGGCTTAAAGTGCCATGAGGCCGCAGAGGTTTCTTCTTCTGTACTCCCTGATAAAAACCCAAAGCAGGACATTGAAGTTGTTGTATCTGATAGTGTGAGGGGCTTAAAGCGCCAAGAGGCCACAGAAGTTTCTTCTTCTGTACCCCTAAACAAAACGACAGAAGACACTGTTGTTGATGTAGATGTGCTGTGCACCAGTGTTCAAGACAATGCTCTGTTCTTCAATCCACTTAGTGAAAGTGTTTGTAAGGATTTGTGCAAACACATTAAAGTCGAGTTTCAGAAGCCCAGTGTAGCAGATCTTAAAACTGTAGGGCCACTAGGTGCCCCGTGTCAAAATGACAAAATCGTTGCGGACGGTAATTGTTTCTTTCGAGCTGTTTCACAGGCTATTAGTGGCACACAAAAATACCATCGAAAAATTAGACTTGCAATTGTGAAACAGCTCAAAAATAACCCTTCAAAATACGACTCCCTATTGCGCGATGGCCACTCGTCTGTGGACCAGTATATCAGCGAGTCAAACATGCATAAAGTTGGCACATGGGCCACAGAGGTAGAAATCCGTGCGGCCGCGGATTTTTTAGGCGTTGACGTATTTACATTTTTTAATGGACATTGGCTGAAATACGGTTGTACTACCGAGCCTGTGTCAAACAATGGCATTTACCTAGAGAATATCAACAGTTGTCATTATGAAAATGTAATTTGTGTCAAAATACCAAATGCTAATGGTTGTTATGAATGCTGCCGAGTCTATCAATTTTCAATGGAGAGCTACAATATTCGATCCAAAAAGGTAGCTCCCAAGTCACAGATTAATGTAGATGATGAAATTCATATAAAACCTAAATTATCAAAGTATATACAAAAGAAAAAGCTAAAGCATTTGAAAAACAGGTACAATATACTTAATGAGACAATCAAGGAAAAACAGAGGACACAAAAATATAGAGATGATGCGGACTATAGAGCGGGGAAAAAGGCTGCAATCAAACATAAATACAGAACCAACACAAAATTTAGAGAAAATCTTAAATCAACGTATAAAAAGAAATACCGAGCTGATTTAGAATACCAGAACAAACTTAAGATTGCTGGTATAAACAAATACAAAGTAAATTTAAATTACCAAAATAAACTTAAAGCTGCTGGTATCAGCAAATATAAAGTTAATATAAATTATCAAAATAAACTTAAAGCTGCTAGTATCAACAAATATAAAGTTAATATAAATTATCAAAATAAACTTAAAGCGGCCAGCATCCAGAAATATCAAGTTAATCTACAACATAAACAAAATTTAAAGGCAGCCAGTAAATATAAGTACAAAGCAAATCCCCAACATCAACAAAAAGTAAAATCATTTGGCAAACAAAAATATCATAATAATGAACAATTTAAAAAGAGAACTCGGGCAGCATTTAGGAACAACCAAAAGCAATTGAAACAAAAACGGGAAAACTTCAGTTATGTTTTGGAACAGTTTTTAAAGGAAGATCAAGATGGTCCAGAGTTCATTTGCTGTGTGTGTTTAAAACTGTTATTTAGAAACCAGGTCTTGCCTTGTAGAAAGGATGACTTTATGGTTAAACCAAAATGCGCGGATGTAGCCAATACCTGCATCTCTGAGGCCTATTTACATGTGTGTGATAGTGATTGTCCGTCTCCGTGCCCCCTCTACGATTGTAGAGGTAGTTTATGGATCTGCTACACATGCAACTCGAAACTGTGTAAGGGTCAGATGCCGTCAGAATGTTCAGTAAATAATTTGGAATTGGACGATATTCCACCTGAGCTCGCTTGCTTGAACACTGTTGAACAGCACATAGTTGCTCTTAACATTAATTTCATGCAAGTTTTAGCTTTGCCAAAGGGGGGTCAGCGAGGGATCCATGGTCCAGTGACATGTGTGCCCTCAAGAGTAACCGAGTCAGTGAAGCTATTGCCGCGTAGTAACATGGATGGTATTTTATTGCCGGTAAAACTAAAACGTAAACTTACATATAAAGGGCATTATGAGTATCAGTATGTAGATACAGAACGTGTGCGGAGGGCCATTGCGTTTCTCAAACAAAACAATCGGTATTATTTAGACATTGATTTTAATGAAGAGTGGGTGAATGAATTTGTTAAAGAGGAAGCTATGGATACGGTTGTGGACGCTAATGTCGAAGGAGTTATGGATACGGGTCCGGGTGCTAATGTAGAAGAAACTGCTATGGAGACGGGTGCAGATGTTAAGGTTGATGCAGAAAATCAAGCAGAACGGGAGCAGGCGGAAGATTTAGATGATGAGCTTCTACATGATAGACAGCGTCATTGCATGTATCAGGATACGTTTTTCATGCCGGTCGATATCGCTCAGGAAGCTCTTGACCACTATTTTGAGGGCATTTTGAATTTGGCTCCAGCCGAGGGGAACAGTCCGGTTAGTTTGTTGTCCGATAAAGAAAATGAGGCTAAATGTTTTCCGAAGGAGTTTCCGCTAGGTCGTAATACATTTCATAGTCCTCGGCGTGTTCCTTTGACCATGTGCAGATATTTCATTAACAGACTGCTGCATGTGGATGGTAGATTTGCACAAAATTTTAAGTTTCTTTTCTTGGCGTTGTACATGTTAGAAGTTCAGCAGGTTGTGTCAAAAGTGTCGATAGCGTTGCGAAAGGGACATTCTGGTCAGGCCAATGCTGCTGCAGGCGAAGGAACTTTAGAAAATTTGTTACAGTATGACAATGGTTATCGTTTTATGCAGCCTATTAGAGGTACCCCGCCCTTCTGGCAGACTGCACAAAAAGATTTATTTGCGTGTATTCGTCAGCTTGGTATTCCAACGTGGTTTTGTTCGTTCAGTTCCGCAGATCTCCGCTGGCCAAGCCTCCTTAAAACGCTCTTAAAGCAGGAAGGTAGTACCCGGAGTGTTGAAGATTTAGATTGGGCAGAAAGGTGTGACCTTTTGCGTCGTCACCCTGTAACCGCAGCTCGCATGTTTGACTCCCGTTGGCATCGATTTTTACGTAAAGTTATTCTGTCCCCCGCTCAGCCAATCGGTAAAGTTATTGACTATTTTTATCGTGTAGAATTCCAACAGCGCGGGTCTCCCCACGTCCATTGTTTATTTTGGATTGAAAATGCTCCAAAGCTTGGAGTAAATACGGATGAGGAGGTAGTTGAGTTTGTTGATAAATATGTCACGTGTGAACTACCCTCTGATCCGGATTTACTGGAAAAAGTTACTTCGGTGCAGCAGCATTCTAAGCGTCACTCAAAAACATGCAAAAAAAACAACAAAGTCTGTCGTTTTAATTTTCCACGTCCGGCATCAGCACGCACGTTTATTAAACAGAAGGACCCCGATTCAGAGCCTCTTGTGACGAAGGAGGAAGCTGAATTTATTATGAGTGTGCTGAAGAATGCTATTCTTGATGAAACTAACCTGTGTCTTAGTGCAGAGGAGTTCTTTGCGTCTTTGGGTTTATCGCAGTTCACATTTGAACAGGTATACAGTGTTTTAGATGGACACACACACATAGTTTTAAAGAGGGATGTGGGTGAAGCTTGGATCAATAACTACAACGAGAAATTATTAACCTGCTGGAACGCCAATATGGACATCCAGTACGTTGTAGATGCGTGGGCTTGTGTCGTTTATATTATTTCATATATTTCTAAAGCAGAGAGAGACATGGGTTTATTGTTAACTAATGCACAGAAAGAAGCTTCCAAAGGTAATATTAGTGCAAAAGAGGCATTTAAAAAATTAGGCAGCGTTTATCTTCATAATCGTGACGTCTCTGCACAGGAAGCTGTCTATCGCGTCACAAACATGCATTTAAAGGAATTTTCAAGAAAAGTTACATTTGTCCCGACTGGTGATAATATAGTACGTATGAGCAAACCAATTGGCGAAATAGATGATGAAATGGGGGAAGATATTTGGATGACAAACACCATTGATCGTTATTTAAGTAGACCAAATGACAGCACATTTAATGACATGTGCATCGCGACATTCGTATCCGAATATCGCTTGCTCGGGCCATCGGACAAATGTAAAAATCCAATTATTTTACAGAACGGATTGGGTGCGATTACTAAAAGAACACGGACCAAGCCCGCAGTTGTTAGATATGCGCGTTTTTCTGAGACTAAAAACACAGAGTTATTTCATCAAAGTATCCTTCAGTTATTCATGCCGTATCGCGTCGACACTGATTTGAAGCCGCCTCCATTTGAAACATTTGAACATTTCTATAAAACTGGGGATGTGCGTTTGAGTGACGGGTCTGTACAATTGGTAAAGTCGATAGTTGATTCAAATAGGCGTCGATTCGAACTTGCAGCTGAGGACTTGGATGAGGTTCATGAGCAGATGGAATCTGGAGAGATTCATGAGGATGCATGGGGCTTGCTCTGCCCAGAACAGGAAGTGGAGAGGTTGGAGTCGAGGGAGGAGTTTATAGAGATGTTGCAGGCTGTTGGTTCTGAGCAGGAGCAAGAGGCTATTCCAGACTTGGCTGTAAGAAACGAACAAGTTTGTCACATAGAGAAAAGAAATGTGATGAGTCGTCAAGAGGGTCTTTTACTTGTGAAAACTCTGAATGAGCAACAACTGTCCATTTTTTACAAAATACGGCAATGGTGTTTAGAAAAAGTAGCTGGTAACAACCCAGAGCCATTGCATGTTTTTATCACAGGTGGAGCAGGCACAGGGAAAAGTCACCTGATCAGAGCCATTCAATACGAGGCGTCGCGTCTATTTGCTCCTATTTGCCATAGTCCGGATAATGTTAGTGTTTTATTAACGGCTCCGACAGGGATAGCAGCATATAATTTACAAGCGGCTACTATCCACACAACGTTCAGTATCGGTACTAATGTTTCCCTCCCCTACACACCGCTGGGGGAGGAAAAGATTAATACACTGCGCGTTAAATATATGGATTTACAAATTGTAATTATCGATGAAATATCCATGGTTGATAGAAAGTTATTTACTTATATTCACGGGCGATTGCGTCAAATTAAACAGTCAGGTGACTTTTCTCCATTTGGAAATGTGTCTGTTATCGCTGTTGGGGATTTCTATCAATTATCACCAGTCATGGGTCAAGCTCTGTACAAAGAAAACATAGGCGTTAATTTATTTACAGATTTATTCAAAATTGCAGATTTAAGAACTGTAGTCAGACAAAAAGATAACACTTTTGCAGAGCTATTAAATCGGCTTAGAGTCCGCTCAAGGTTGACACCACTGCTTGATGGGGACATAGATATATTAAAACGTTGTGAAACAGGCGAAGATCCCGACGTGTTACACATTTTCACCAAAAACAGCTTTGTATCAAATTACAATTTAAAGATATTGAATAAAGTGTGTCCAGAAAAGGTAACAATCAGTGCGCGTGATTTTGGCTATGACAAAAAGACCGGGAAGTTAATCGAGATACAAGGCCATCTCCATAAATCCAAACAAGCCAGTTTGGAGGAGTCTTTAATCTTGGGTGTAAATGCACGTATTATGCTCTGTAAAAATGTAGATCTAGCTGACGGTTTAGTAAATGGGGTATGTGGCATTGTTACACATATAGTTGAAAATCCAGAGAATAAACAGCCTCCTCTTGCAATCTATGTTAAATTTGACGACGATCGAGTAGGCGCACAGAGGAGGAGGCAAACACGTACCCCTGCTCACCTGAATGGTTCTACCCGCATAGAACCAGAGGAGGAGCAGGCGAATAAACGGGGAGAAAAGCGGCGTCAGTTTCCACTTAAACTCGCGTGGGCGTGCACAGTTCATAAAGTACAGGGTGTTACCGTAGATCAAGCAGTGGTGTCCCTTAAACAAGTATTCACGGCGGGTCAGGCGTATGTGGCCCTTAGTCGCGTTAGGAGTTTAGAGGGTCTTGTCATTCAGGACTTTGATGAAGATGCCATTTATTGTAACGATGGCATTAGAGTGGCGCTTCAGAACATGCCTCCCTTCATAGTCGAGAGTATGCCCTGGCACCTACAAGAGGCACATGTCCTGACATTCTTTTATATGAATGTTCATGGTTTAGAACGGCATGTGTCCGATTTGGCTTTATGCACACAGCACTGGCAGCCTAACTGTATCGCTGTGGTAGAGACATGGTTAACTGTAAATTCATCTTTTCAAACTAGTCACATTGAAGGTTTTAACTTCCACAGTCGTCCCCGTAGTTTGTCTTATCAGCAAAGTAACCATCCAGCACTGACTAGTTTACTGGTTCAACGGCACGGTGGCGTTGGTATTTACTGTGAAGTAAACCTTAACTATGAAATCACAGTACGAGATTTTAGTTTAGAATGTCTAGTGAATTATTTTGCAGAGTTTAAAATTATAGTTTCTGTTATTTACCGTCCACCGTCATACCCCATGTCTCTATTTAAGTATAATTTGGACAGATTATTGAATTGGCTTGAATCACATTGTGCCACTGTGGCAGTGACGGGAGATTTTAATGATGACATATTGAAATCTTCAAATCTCTGCAATTTTATGATAGAAAAAGGTTATGTTCAATATGTCACATCTCCCACAACAGAGAGAGGGACATTAATTGATCATTTATATGTGAAATCTACAGAGTATGATATTGATTCTGTAGTGGTGCCAACATACTTCAGCGACCATGAGGGGATCGTATTTTCTTTTAAGGCTAGATCTACATAGGCCATAATATTATTTTGAATTGGTTAATTTAAAATGAACAGTTGTTGTTTATTGACATCTCATCACATTGTTGCGCGTCGCTTTGTCTTTAATCATGTATTTACATTTATATTACTTGAAGTTGTTTTAATTTTGAATCATGGAGATTGTTGTAATGGGTTTTAAATGGTTGTTGACTTGTCGGTGTGGTATAGTGTTTATTATGCGCCTTCTTAATCATGAAATTTTAAGTGTTTTAATCAGGTTTTGATTGTATATTTAAGTCTTATATATGTTTGTATTTAATGTGGCCATACAGTGATGAGTGCACACATACTGTATGGTTTGTCCTTTGTCAAAGTTCCACTGACTGGTTCACCTGCACTTTTCTGTCTCCCTTTCTCTCTCTCTCCCTAACTATATACACTCACCATCTCCCATTCCCTCCCTCCACCACCCTTTCTTTTTCTTTCCTTCCATCTTCCCCTCGCCATCTCTATCTTGCCATCTCTCTTTACCTCTCACCTCTCCCTCTCTGTAACTCAGTCTTTCTCACCACCATCTCTCAGTCTGTCTCTAGCTCTCTCCTCAAGTCTTTCTAATTCACTCTCTCTCTCTACTCCCCCTTCGCTGCCTCCCTCTGTCAACCCCCCCTTCTCTCTCTCTCCAATTCTCTAGCTCTCTCTCTCCAACTAACTCTTAACTCCCTCACTCTATCTCTATCTCTGTCTGTCTCTAACTCCTATCTCTCTCTCTCCTTCTTTCTGTCCTTTCTCTCCCTCTTTCTGTCCTTTTCCTCCCCCTTTCTGACCTTTCTCTCCCTCTTTCTGTCCTTTGTTTCCTTCTCCCTCTCTCTCTCTCTGTCCTGTGTTTCCTTTCCTTTCCTCCTCTCCTTGAACCACCACCTTATCGCGGTGGAGAGGTTTGCGTGCCCAGATGATCCTAGGAGCTGTGTTGTGAGGGGCTTTATGCTCCTGGCAGAGTCTCCCAGGACAAACAGGTTCTAGGTGATGGGTCAGACAAAGAGTGGTTCAAAATAACCAAATTAATAGATAAAATAAAAATGTGTGTTTTAAGTAATGCTTAGTAATGTTTATGTGAATTCATATGAGCATTCACTATTCAGTTCACCTGGAGTTCGTTCATTGCTATTCACATGTTGTTGCTTTCCGTTTCAGATGCCCTCCCACTGACCAGCTAGATGCCCTTTTGTGCCCTGATCTTGTTCTGTGGACCTGAACCCTCCATTCCCTCGCCTGGCTGGATGACCTGGTGCCTGTCTGGGGTGGCGTCATGCCGTGGATGGGCCCCTCTCTGTCTCTTAGTTGAGTGGCTCTGGCCCTACAGACTCAAACTCTATCTGCCAATGGATTTGCATTAGTCCTGGTCACATCTGCAGCTATCTGTCCATGGAAATGGATCTCTTCTTAACTGTGGTTCGCCTCAAGGTTTCTCCCACTGATTTTTACCTTGGAGGGAGGGTCTAAGGATGGGGGCACTCTGGGACAGTTCTCCATTTGCTTGTTTTCTCTTGATTGTTTCATTGTTGATTTTCTAACTTTCTGTTGGTTAAATCAGTTCTCATGTTCTACCCTGTGTGTGTGTGTACGTGTGGGTGTGTATATAGACACATGTTTTGGTTTAGTTACATGGCTAACGTCAGCTCATGTATTGATGTTGTAGTTATTTTGTAATGTATAATGGTAATGTTTTGATGAGCAATAACGACATGCTATGTTATTCTCCATAAAGACTAAACTGTAAATAAATGTGCTCTTTTGTGTCACATTTGTAATACATTTTGGGTTTTGTCTTGGTTTTATTTTAAGTTGTCAAGTTTAGAACAATACAGTTGAACTGATGAGATAAATAAAATATTTGAAATTAAACTAATTTCTGTTTATTTAATAGAAAATGTATGTAAACATTTCAGTGTATTAACTTAACAGGCAGTTGTGTTAAAACACTTTGCACATTTTGACATAATGTATAAAGTTTAATTAGAGTGATTTTTGTTTTTTTTTCGGCAGGAGTGGTTTGGAATAATAAAGAGGATAACATTGCCCTTAAGGGCAGAAAAGTTTAAGACAACATACCTTTGGCATAATGTGAGATGTTTTATGACAAAACAGATATATTGGGGTTTATCATGGTTGCGGGAACATGCTTTATTAATCCTATTTGGTTTAAAACTTAATGATATGGTGCCTCAAGCAGTATCAGCAGGTCTAATTTAGTGGGTGAGGGCTTTGACCATTATCTTCCTAGTCCAGAACGGCTAGGCCCTCCTGACCAGTCAGTGTCTTCTTCCAACTGTAATTTTTTTTTTTTTTTTTTCTGGGACATTGTGTTAATGATTAGACATTTTTAACATGAGCATAAACACATCAAATTATAGCCAAAGGTTAATTTCCATCCATTGTGTTAGGGGCTGGGGTCACAAAAGGGTCAAAGTAAAAAATTGCACACTGCATTCATTGCAAAGTTCCCATACTTGTACTTGGTGTTTAGGAGACCAAAGTAGGCAAAGGCTGAGCCAGTCATAAAATGCCATAGCAGAGACATGTACACTCCAAAGGAGTCTGAGAATAAAAACACAGTCTACACAAAATGCCAGCTGGTGCACAGAGAGACCAGTCTATTGTTTCCTCAGGTACACCACACCACACACACAAACATTTTATACTGCCCATCACCTCCAAATATGTTGTAGTTTTAAAAACTAAAACTAAATATTTGGCTAAGTTTCATTGGGGCTTAATTGATTAATCTGCCAATGGTGTCAGACATTTTTATCAGAATGATTTTCCTAGGATTATAGAGAGTGGAATAACCTGTGTGTGGATTCAGCCTTTTTTGGACATATACTTTACTCAGTTAAGAAAAAGTGCCTCGGGGATAAAGCATCAGTGGAGGAAGATGTAAATCAGGTGTTTATGAAGTTTACTCAGATTCAGATATCAGTAGTCAGCTGGGCTACACAATTTCAGCATGGAAATATGACCATAACATTATTACACAACCCCAGCCTTCTGCTGATAGTGACATGACATGGATACTGTGCCCTTACCCGATAAGAATAAACAAAGCTTTGTGTGGTCAGAGGGTCAAAATGTTTATTGCATAAAAAAATTAAAACAATCATAATACAAAATGCTAAAAAATACATATAACACATGACTTGAAATAGAGGTCACGGTTTTCTGGGAGTCGACTCACAATTTAGATTTTTGTTGTTATCTTTCTATTGCTTTTAAGAGGTACATAAAATAATCTGCTTCTGAGAGTTCACAGTACCCTGTGATTGGTTAAAGCACTCTCTGAGACACTTAAAAAGGTTAATTAATAGGCGTGGATGGGAAAAAAAAGAATGTGACAAAAACTTGACAGTTACATCTTATAGACAAAGAGAATCACCATGTGAAAGCAGATCGGCATCAGGCTTTGACCAGGATCACCATCCTGCCCAGCCCTAATGGTGAAGTTTGGTATATTTATGGAGTATCTGTATGTGTGTAATATGTGTAAGAATCATTTTTACCATGTCTTAATGCAATATATCCATTAACAACACCACTGACTACAGCATTTCCTCCAGGGTTTACTAGTTTGGTTGTGCACGTGCGTTATCACGTACTCGTGCACAATGGAGGAGAAAAATATAGACCTTTATATTATAATAAATAGATTTATTATTGTCAGTTTCCTTACTGTAGTATGTAAATTCCCATGTATTTAACATTGTTTAAAGCAATTAAATGGTTGTAAAACACCATGGGCATTTTGGGCATTTTAAATAAATTATCTTATAGTTTGTTTAATTTGATAACAAGCCTTTAATCAGTTGCAGTAAATAGTTCTGAAGTTATCACCTGATACAGTTATTTCTGTAGTGTTTCTGAATAAAACCAGTAGCAGTCAAAATCAACACAATAGTCACAGGAGCAAACCTCAGTTTCATCCTTTTATTTCTTTACAGAACCCATGCACACTTAAATGTATCTGTCCAACTAATTATGTGCACAGACTTAAAGTAGTTGGTTTACTCTGCATTTTGTTAAATTTCAAAGTGGCACCTGTAAACTGTTTTGAGAGCCTTGAAGATGGAAAAGCATTACATAAAAATGTGACCATGTACCATTACAAAGCATTAAAATGCATTTTATTATCATCTACAAAGGCAATAAGTTAGTTATGAGCTGAAATGTTTTTTGCATCTGTCCTAGTTGTGTTATCATCAGCACTAGCACCACTGTTTGTGAGCAGAGCAATGAGAGAAACAGAGACAACTATGGCGTAGAGCAAAACCCAAAGCGGATCACTTTGAGTGATGGACTGGACTAGGCAGGTAAAGTATGTGAAGATACGGACTGTGAAAACATTCAACGCACTTAGTAATGTATGGGAGATTTAACGCATCACCATGACAACCCAGTTAGAAATACCATATAGTTTCCATTGACTTTTCTAATCAAGATGTCTCAAAGAGGCACTGTGCCAAATTTCACATTACTCAATGACATTATAATTTTTACTCATTTATGGGAAATTTTGGTTTCACTCCCATTAGAATAACATTGATGCTTTCACACATCGCCATAGCAGGACGGATAAATATATAACAGAGTTTTCATCGTCTTTTTTGATTGAGATGATCAAATGGAATTTTTTTTTATGAAATTTCATAATATTTCTGAAAAATATATATTTTTGGGTGCTATCACGGTAATATTGTTTCTTTCACAATAACTAAGTTTAGGCAAGAAAGTTTTAAAAACTGATGCAAATTTGTATGCATGAATGGGAGCAAATTTGGAAAATTGGAAATTTCAAAACTTTCACTGGAAATTTGTGATTTCCACTGATGCAATATGTTTTGATAATTGTAGGTGATGCTGTCGCATCATTTTGATAGAAATATGTAACTTTAATTGTTTAAACTCTTAATTTGTTGGCGGCCTGAAAATCCTCCTGATTCTAACAGCCCTCGTGCTTTACACTCGACCAACCCGACACTTCCTAATGGTGGTGCTAATGCGCCACTAGTCTGTTTTGTAGCGCCTTTGTGCTATATTTATATAGGCTTATAAGTATATTCTTACACGCTAAACAAAGTGAACAAACATTGGAAGCGCTGATGCACAAAATGCAATAACATGGGTTATTCCAGGCATCGCCATGGCAACAGCGTGTAAAATACAAACTTGGCCACGTGGACCTTTTTGACAGGGACAACCTGTAAATACACTGTGCCAATTTTCACGTTTCTCAATGAAGTTAATACGTTGCAAAGTAAATTTTGACATGTGTAAATTTCAAAAATTCCGTTGGAATTTTGCAGCTTCGCCGCACACAAACAGTCGTAGGCATCATCATGAATTGGATAACTTTTGATGCCCCACTTGTCTAGATGATGTACAGTGATTTTCAGCCCTACTGGTGAAGCCCCCTCATAGGAGTTGATTAAAATGCGACGTCAGCGAAAACGCTGACTCGCCATTTAGGAATTTTCAATCCAAGAGGGCCGACTTCCGGTTTGTCAGGGGGCGTGGCCATAATATTATTTTTGGTTTGGCATCACTTGAAGAATGCGTGTGCTGAATTTCGTGGGTCTATGGCAAAGTTGACATCGGGACGTCTCCCATTGACGCAATGTATATTGACTTTTGCAGGGGGCGCTGTCGCGCCATTTTTTTTATGCCCAATTATGCAACATATAAAAAGATACATTTTTTGACAGACCTGAGTTTTGGACAAAATTTGGTGAGTTTTTGAGTATGAGGGGGTCAAATTCCTGCTCAAAGAGCAGAAGGAAGAAGAAGAAGTTAAAGCCGCAAGCGGCATCGAACGGCCCTCACGGGCCGTGCTTCGCACTCGGCCAACCCGGCACTCCCTGTGGGTGGTGCTAACGCGCCACTTGCTTGTTTTATTGCGGCTTTGGGCTGCACTTGTCACCAAACAAGTCAATTGACATCGGAAGTGCTTATGCACAAAATGGAAAAATATGGGTTTTTCCAGGCATCGCCAAGGCAACACCGTGCAAAATACAAACTTGCCCCCCTGGACTTTTTTGACGGGGACGACCTGAAGAATCACTGTGCCAAATTTCACATTCCTCAATGAAGCGAATAACTCGTTATAAGACTTTGAAATGTACGAAAATTTGGAAATTTTCCCATTAGGATAACATGGGCGCTTTCGCGCATCGCCATGGCAACCCAGTGAAAAATATGACTTGGGTCTGATTGACTTTTTTGATCAGGATGACATGAAGAGTCATGGTGCCAAATTTCACATTATTCCATGAAACTAATATTGTTCCCACAAATGGGAAAAATTGGTAGGATTACCATTAGGATAACATTGGCAGTTTGGCGCATCACCATGGCAACACGGTGCAAAAGACGACATAGGTCTGATTGACTTTATTGATTGGGATGACCCAATGGAATTTTGTGTCAAATTTGGTAACATTTGGGAAAACTAAATTTTCGGCCTTCCATACAAATTTATTAGATGTTCTGTAGGGGGCGCTATCGCGCCAATTTAGTTTCTATTATAATGAGTAGCTTTAGGCCCGAAAGTTTTACAACTGATTTGAATTTGACCAAAATCGGACTTTGTACGCACAAACGGGAGCAAATTTTGACCTTTGAAAATTGCAAAAATACCGATGGAATTTTGCGGCTTCGCCGCACGGAAACCATAAAAGGGATCATCATGAATTGGATAACTTTTGATGCCCCACTTGTCTAGATGATGTACAGTGATTTTCAGCCCTACCGGTGAAGCCCCTTCAGAGGAGTTGATTAAAATGTGACGTCAGCGAAAACGCTGGCTCGCCATTTTGGAATTTTCAATCCAAGATGGCCGACTTCTGGTTTGTCAGGGGGCGTGGCCATAATAATATTTTTTGTTTGGCATCAGTTGAAGAATGCGTGTGCTGAATTTCGTGGGTCTACGGCAAAGTTGACATCGGGACGTCTCCCATTGACGCAATGTATATTGACTTTTGCAGGGGGCGCTGTCGCGCCATTTTTTTTATGCCCAATGATGCAACACATAAAAAGATATATTTTTTGACAGACCTGAGTTTTGGGCAAAATTTGGTGAGTTTTTGAATATGAGGGGGTCAAATTCCTGCTCAAAGAGCAGAAGGAAGAAGAAGTTAAACCCGCAAGCGGCATCGAACGGCCGTCGCGGACTGTGCTTCGCACTCGGCCGACCCGGCACTCCCTGTGGGTGGCGCTAACGCGCCACTTGTTCCTTTTTTATTGCGGCTTTGGGCTGCACTTGTCACCAAACAAGTCAAAACACATTGGAAGTGCTGATGCACAAAATGCAAAAACATGGATTTTCCAGGCATCGCCATGGCAACACCGTGCAAAATACAAACTTGGCCCGTTGGACTTTTTTGACGGGGACGACCTGAAGAATCACTGTGCCAAATTTTATGTTCGTCGGTGATGGTAATAGGTCGTTATAAGACTTTGAAATGCATGAAATTTGGGAAATTTTCCCATTAGGATAACATGGGCGCTTTCGCGCATCGCCATGGCAACACGGTGCAAAAGACGACATAGGTCTGATTGACTTTATTGATTGGGATGACCCAATGGAATTTTGTGTCAAATTTGGTAACATTTGGGAAAAGTAAATTTTCGGTCCTCCATACAAATGTATTAGATGTTCTGTAGGGGGCGCTATCGCGCCAATTTAGTTTCTATCATAATGAGTAGCTTTAGGCCCGAAAGTTTTACAACTGATTCGAATTTGAGCCAAATCGGACTTTGCATGCGCAAACGGGAGCAAATTTTGACTTTTGAAAATTGCAAAAATTCCGATGGAATTTTGCGGCTTCGCCGCACGGAAACCGTAATAGGGATCATCATAAATTGGATAACTTTTGATGCCCCACTTGTCTAGATGATGTACAGTGAATTTCAACCCTGCAGGTGAAACGCCTTCAGAGGAGTTGACGAAAATGCGAGGTCAGCGAAAACGCTGACTCGGCATTTTGGAATTTTCAATCCAAGATGGCCGACTTCCTGTGCGTCAGGGGGCGTGGCCATAATAATCTTTTTTATTTGGCATCACTTGAAGAATGCATGTACCAAATTTCGTGGCTCTACGCCAAACTTGACGTCGCAACGTCTCCCATTGACGCAATGTATTTTGACTTTTGCAGGGGGCGCTGTCGCGCCATTTTTTTATGCCCAATGATGCACCACATAAAAAAATAAATTTTTCGGCAGACCTGAATTTTGGGCAAAATTTGGTGAGTTTTTGAATATGTTCAGGGGGTCAAATTCCTGCTCAAAGAGCAGAAGAATAAAAAAAAAAATAATAATAATATTTTTAGCAAAAACAATATATCCGATAACATTACAATGACATATTATACGTTTTTTGAAAGCTCTCGACTTTCCCCACGTCACCGTGGGGTCAATGGCGAATGACGAGCGCTAACGCGCTCGTCATTCGCCATGACGTCGGGGTCCGCCATTGACCTCCCATTGACTTCCATTCATTTTAGCAGTTATAAGTATGGCCCATGCCTGCGGCATGGAGGCTTGGATAGGGCTCGATGCCAGGAGTGTGTTTGGGTACATTAGCGCTTCGCGCTGCGTCAGCGTCAACATTGAGTCAATGGGCGAAGCCCATTGACTCAATGTTGACGCTGACATGCTAGCAAGAACAAATATGCATGTCCCATGCCTACGGCATGGGTTACTGGGATACAGGAGTCTGTGCAGGGGGGGACGACTCCTGCTATTCACTCCTGTTGACGCATGTCAGCGTCAACATCGAGTCAATGGGCGAAGCCCATTGACTCGATGTTGACGCTGACATGCTAGCAACAACAAGTATGAAAACCCATGCCTACGGCATGGGTTGCTAGGACACAGGAGTCTGTGCAAGGTCGCGGTGCTGCCACGAAGTTGCGCGCTTCGCGCGCAACTTCGTGAAGACAGTTTGCAACGATGAGTGCTTCGCACTCATCGTTGCGGAAGCAATAGGCCCTACGCCCTGTAGGGGCTCGGGCCTAATAATAATAAAAATAATAATATTTTTAGCAAAAACAATATATCCGATAACATTAGAAACACATATTATACGTTTTTTGAAAGCTCTTGACCTTCCCCACGTCACCGTGGGGTCAATGGCGAATGACGAGCGCTAACGCGCTCGTCATTCGCCATGGCGTCGGGGTCCACCATTGACCTCCCATTGACTTCCATTCATTTTAGCAGTAACAAGTATGGCCCATGCCTGCGGCATGGGGGCTTGGATAGGGCTCGATGCCAGGAGTGTGTTTGGGGACATGAGCGCTTCGCGCTGCGTCAGCGTCAACAATGAGTCAATGGGCTTCGCCCATTGACTCATTGTTGACGCTGACATGCTAGCAAGAACAAATATGCATGTCCCATGCCTACGGCATGGGTTGCTAGGACACAGGAGTCTGTGCAAGGTCGCGGTGCTGCCACGAAGTTGCGCGCTTCGCGCGCAACTTCGTGAAGACAGTCTGCAACGATGAGTGCTTCGCACTCATCGTTGCGGAAGCAATAGGCCCTACGCCCTGTAGGGGCTCGGGCCTAATAAAAATAATAATATTTTTAGCAAAAACAATATATCCGATAACATTAGAATGACATATTATACGTTTTTTGAAAGCTCTCGACTTTCACGTCACCGTGGGGTCAATGGCGAATGACGAGCGCTGACGCGCTCGTCATTCGCCATGACGTCGGGGTCCGCCATTGACCTCCCATTGACTTCCATTCATTTTAGCAGTAACAAGTATGGCCCATGCCTGCGGCATGGGGGCTTGGATAGGGCTCGATGCCAGGAGTGTGTTTGGGGACATGAGCGCTTCGCGCTGCGTCAGCGTCAACATTGAGTCAATGGGCTTCGCCCATTGACTCAATGTTGACGCTGACATGCTAGCAAGAACAAATATGCATGTCCCATGCCTACGGCATGGGTTGCTGGGATACAGGAGTCTGTGCAGGGGGGTACGACTCCTGCTATTCACTCCTGTTGACGCATGTCAGCGTCAACATCGAGTCAATGGGCTTCGCCCATTGACTCGATGTTGACGCTGACATGCTAGCAACAACAAATATGAAAACCCATGCCTACGGCATGGGTTGCTAGGACACAGGAGTCGCGCAACTTCGCGCGCAACTTCGTGAAGACAGTCTGCAACGATGAGTGCTTCGCACTCATCGTTGCGGAAGCAATAGGCCCTACGCCCTGTAGGGGCTCGGGCCTAATAAAAAAAAAAAATAATAATAATATTTTTAGCAAAAACAATATATCCGATAACATTAGAAACACATATTATACGTTTTTTGAAAGCTCTCGACCTTCCCCACGTCACCGTGGGGTCAATGGCGAATGACGAGCGCTACCGCGCTCGTCATTCGCCATGACGTCGGGGTCCGCCATTGACCTCCCATTGACTTCCATTCATTTTAGCAGTTATAAGTATGGCCCATGCCTGCGGCATGGGGGCTTGGATAGGGCTCGATGCCAGGAGTGTGTTTGGGGACATGAGCGCTTCGCGCTGCGTCAGCGTCAACATTGAGTCAATGGGCTTCGCCCATTGACTCAATGTTGACGCTGACATGCTAGCAACAACAAATATGTATGTCCCATGCCTACGGCATGGGTTGCTGGGTCACAGGAGTCTGTGCAGGGGGGGGGGACGACTCCTGCTATTCACTCCTGTTGACGCATGTCAGCGTCAACATTGAGTCAATTGACTCAATGTTGACGCTGACATGCTAGCAACAACAAGTATGCAAACCCATGCCTACGGCATGGGTTGCTAGGAAACAGGAGTCTGTGCAAGGTCGCGGTGCTGCCACGAAGTTGCGCGCGACGCGCGCAACTTCGTGAAGACAGTCTGCAACGATGAGTGCTTCGCACTCATCGTTGCAGAAGCAATAGGCCCTACGCCCTGTAGGGGCTCGGGCCTAATAATGGAAACGCATTTCCCACCTATTATTTTTCTCCTAAACCATAACAGCTACAGTCATGTGACTTTCTCACATTGTGCCCAATCTCAAATAAGGCCCCTGTGAATTTTTTCACAGGTCCTCGACAAATCGATTGTCTTCTATGAATTTTTGAAAATGAAATTTGAAGAGGGCGCTAGAGAGCCATTTTGTGAGAGAGTGCCTTGATTTGCATATCATTGCGTTCAGCTCACTAATGTGCATAAATGCTGTATTAGCGTTTTCCCAATGAAAAATGTGTGAAGGAGAAATATTTTTTTGAAATATTCCCAAAATTGCAATTTTGTTGAAAATTCACCAGGACCACACCCAAAGTCATATTCAAAATGTAATTGATAATCTTTAATCACACATGGGTTTAATGGGATTTGGCCAAATTTGCAGTGGTGGTCTTGCAAACTGTGCGAGGAGATGTAATGAATGCGAGGGTGTGCACTTTTGTCATTCCCGGGTTTGATCCAATGTGGCCGACTTCCTGTGCATTTTAGGGCGGGGGCCATAATATAATTTTTGTCATATCCTGACATGTTGTGTTTTTTTAGTTTTTTAGGTTTTTTTTTTTATGTGAGTTCCAGTTTTTTTACGTTGACATTTTTCCGAGTCGGGCTCCCATTGGCCCCATGAAAATCAAAGTTTAAGGGGGCGCTACCGATTTGTCTTTTGTT